>NC_134366.1:60304563-60602063 GCF_035582795.1 Mycteria americana
ATACCATCCTCTCCCTTGTGGAGAGTTTACACCACTGTCCATGCCAAAAAGTGGGTAATCAAACTACAAGAAAATTAAGTGCTATATATGTGGAAAATTACTTTCGTATACCAAAAGATTTCATCCTATGCCTGATATAAAAGAAAAATAACCAAAAGTTAGAAATATATCTTCTTAAGAGGGAGAGACTTGTGCTGAAAGATGTCATTATTTTCAGAAATAATGATGACCAAATTGACATAGAAAAAAAAACTTAGCCAGTCACATTATTTATCCTCAAATAAAAAGGCTTAATCAACTTATGTTCTCATGTTCTAGTGAAAAGGAAAAATATTTGGAATAGAAACAGTATTTCTACAGTGTTTAAGTGCCTGACAAATATTTGCACATCTTTGGTTTATAGAGAATTCGGGGCTAAACTGACCAAACCCTCTCTTTTGAAGGCAGAAAAAGGCACCTACCACCCTGGATAGTTTGTATTTAAAAAAAGCGTATCTTCTGGAGATGCCGAATAAATTTCAGCTATGTTACCTACCTTAATCACACCTGTATTTTAATACTGCACAACCTTAACAAATATTTAAAGATTGCTAGTAGGTAGTGAAATGTTATTATTTCCATTCTATAAAATGGGAAGCCACAGGCAAGAGATTAAATGCTCACAAAAAAAAAACCTTTTAAGTGACCAAAGAAATGCAGTTATGTCTCCAACTGCTGACCAGCTCTACTACCCTTAGGTCACGCTTCTTCTACCTCTTTGCTTGAACTTTTCTTTTCCATTCAACCAGTAAATACCATTACAGCATGCAACAGAGTACACGCTGAAACGTCAGAATTCCAGAAGCGTAACATCTAGCAATGGTCAATATTAAGAACAAACTTTTAGCAGTATAAGATACAAATGTTTTAGAAGCCAAGAACAACAGTAATAACAAACAGTATTTATTTTCTAATTGTCTCAAAGCAAGGACTTGCTAATTATGATCAAGTGAATCAAGACTAGACAAATCCAATAAAAGCATTATACAAAAATTGGTGCATTCAAGTCCTAAAGTTTACATTGAGCAAAGCTAAACCTAAAGTGCTGCTACATCAGACCCAGCATATTTTAAATTGTTTACATTTACCATTTAAAATCTTTTTTGTTTTGGTTTTCCTACCAAGTGCTTAGCTAACATAATGAAAAGACAACAAGATCACTTTATCTCCCCTTCCACTCAGCACTATCAAGATTAATTTCATCACGCATATGGTGCTTTAAAATTTTAGTCTGTATTTTTAAGATGTTTTTAGTCTGACCTAGCATTTATGGTACCTTTGTTTTAAATCAGATATTAAGATTGTCCACGTTGCAACAGATGCACTAGCAGAACGCTGATATGGCACGAAAGGAAAGTCACAGTCTTATCTCAAAAAGGATAATACTCTCTGTAGCAAGAAAAACACAGCTTATATCTCCTCTGTAGCACCTTATATTACTGACCAATAAAAAAAGAATCAGATTGGTTTTTTCCTGAACCTTTGAGAGGACCCCCATACACAGATGTTTTGCATATACTGGTGATTTTCAATCAAAAAAGTTTAGGCCTGGCTGCACCCACCCAAAAATCAAGAGAACTGCAATAAAAGAAAATAACTTGCTGTAATAAAACAGAGGAAGTAGAGTGTTTCAATGGCTTCCTGTTGAGAAAAAAAATCTGCTTGAAGTACAGGGTAGCAAGCTATTAGCCCAATTTAAGCTAGAAATCTGAGAAGCCCTATCTAACTATTAGCCTGTTGAGAATTTAACAGTCTTATCAAGACAAAGCCATTGTTAAACTATGGAAAAATCTCCCTCATTTAATCCCTTGCTCTTCTGAAAGTTCAAATTACACCATCTCGTTTATATTTGTGAGGCCTTATACATTAAAACACCTACAGCATTAAAAGCATTTAGGCTGCCAACATATGTATGGTATCTAGTAATTTAAAAATGTCTTGCTGCAGCGCTGATTCCCATTAAAACTCCTCCTATCAAGCAGGAAACGATCCCTTTGCTACCCGAGTTTTGCACCAACCTAACAGTGAACGGCCAAACTAAAAAAAAAAAAAAAAAAAAAAAGTATTTTGCCAGTAAGAGCAGTTTTCAGAGAACCCCAAAACACGTGAAAGGGATGCTCAGCTCTCTGAGGCAAAGCTCACAGCGAAGGACTCGGCTCTGAAACAAGGGACTAGAGCACAATCTCTTGCACCTCTCCCCAGCCTCCTCCTCCTCCTCGCACAGCTACTTCCCGCACGTTACCCAGCGCAGAGCTTCGGAGGAAGGGCTTTTCCCTGCCGGCAGTTACACGGCTGTGAGACCCGGCACGGCTTTACGACCCACCCTAACCGCCGTGAAGGGGAAGCGGAGCTTCAGGACGGGACAAGGCTCCTGTTACACACCGCCTCGCTAGAGCCGGCGATCACTGGGAGCTGAGGAGAAAGCAGCGCCGCCTTCCCCCCACCCCGCGCCGGCAGGGAGAGGATGAGGGAGCGCCGGCCGCACAGGCGGCACGGCCCCAGCGGGTACCCGCTCTCCGCGGCGCCCCGGGGCTGGGCCGGGCGCAAGCCACCGTCCTTCCGGACGCCCCGCAGGGCCGGCAGGGGAGCAGGGCCCAGCCCGGCCGCCACAGAAGAAGCGCGAAACGCGCGTCCCGGGACCAGCTCCCCAGCCTGCTCGCCGCCACCGCCGCCGCCCAGGCCAGCCGCCCCCCGCCGCTGGCCCCGCACTCACCCGGGCGCGATGACCTGTCCGGGCCGCGCACACAGCTCCCGCACCACGCCGGGCCGCTCCGCTTTCAGCTTGCGCTCGGGGCCGGCCCGCTGCGGCCGGGTGCTGGCGCCGCTAGCGGTAGGCGGCGGGGCGGCGGGGCCGGCGGCGGCGGGGCGCGGGGCGGGCGGCAGAGGGGCGCAGAGCGCCAGCACCGACCCGATCTGCACCGCCGCCCCCAACGACACCTTCCACTCCAGCAGCCGCAGCGGCCGCGGGCCCGGCGCCCGGATCTCCGTGATCACCCCCGCCGGGCCCTCCGCGCCGGGCCCGCCGGCCCTCTCCGCCGGCCCCTCCATCGTCCCGGCCGGGGAGGGTGTCGCTATGGCAACGCCCGCGCCGCCGCCGCTGGCCCGGCAGTGGGGCCGGAGCCTGGCGCTACCGCCGGGAGGTTGGGGGGGGTGCAGGGGCACCCCACTAGTCGCCGGCAGCGCCGACAGGCAGCGAGGTCACGGCCCCTCTGCGCAGGCGCCGGACACTGGGCGTCCGGCCGGGCTTAAAGGCACAGGCGCGCCCAGCTCGCCCCGCGGAGGCGGCGCGGGAGGGGAGGTGGCGGGGGCGGGGCGGGGCTGAGGCGAGGACGGTGGAGGAGGAGGAGAGAGGAGGGGGGAGGGGGAGGGGAAGGGGAAGGGGGAGGTGGCCCCCGCCCGCGCCGTCCTGCTCCGGCGGGGGGAAAGCGACGCGCCCCTCCCCCACCCCAATCACGTTTCCGCATCCGCGCGCGGCCTCACCTGCCCCAGCGCGTGGGGCGAGCTGCAGGGGCGCGCGCGAGCGAGAACTACGGCTCCCGGCAGGCGGTGCGCGGGGCGGCCTACCAGCCCCAGCGTGCCCCGCGCGTCCCCCGCCCCGAGGCGCGGGAAGCGGTCGCTCGGGGGCGGGACGCGCGGGGCACGCTGGGCGCTGTAGTTCTCCCTTGCGGCGGGGATCGGGAAACGTGGCGGCGCGGGCGGGGCCGTCGGGGCTCCTGAGGCCCAGCCGCTGCGGAGCCCGCGGCGGCTCCGCGCTGCTGTCCGCCCTCCCCCCGGGTCCGGGGGGGAGGCGGGGAAGGGGCGCGCCTCTGCTTGGCGTAGCGGTCGCCTGCCCCGGGCGGAGGCCGCGGCCGCTAGGCTATAGCCCAGTCCCGTTGCGCGGTGCGTTGGGCGGGCAGGGAGGAGGAGCAGGGGGTGCCCGGCAGACCTGAGCTCAGAGACGGACTAGTACGAGCACGTGCTGCCTGCTCCTGCGCAGGCAAACCCTAACAGGGACGTCCCCACTGTTTTCCACAAGGCCAACAGGGCTGACTACAGCTGACGTCTGAGCTGTTCTAGGGGCTTGCGTGCATCTCCACCAAGAGAGGCTGCGGGCATGCTTCCCACCCGCCACAGCCACGTTACAGAGCACAGTGATCTCTTCACATGCCAGGGAGGGAAGCCACGTGCAGTGTGCCAAGCCTCGTGCAGCGTGCCAAGGAGGGATGAGATGCCATAAGCATCCCTGGGAACGCACGACTACCTCAGCATCTCTAGCACTTGCATAGCAAGTACACCAAATCTTTGTTCCTCGTTGGCAGTCCTAGAGTTAACATGTCTGGACCTAGGAGCTCAGAGCAGCAGGCACAAGGGGCTTCACAAGAGGTCTTTTCAGGGAGTGTTTGACTGACTTGCTAGCAGCCAGGATTTTGGCAGGGAGAAGCCGATGTGGACAGGAAAGCCTGACAGCGCAGTCTATCGGTAGTCTGTAAACAGTAGGTTCTCCTGATGTTTTTCCTCCTAACTTGTCAGTAGAGATACCTTAAAACAAGAGCAGTGTGGACTGGTTGGGAATTTGGCCTGCAAGACATTGCTGTGAACTTCATGACAAGATTGGGTTGTGAGGCAGCCACCATCACCAACAACCAGAGACAGGGAAATTCTTGAATGAAAGTTGCCATATCAGCTCCTTGTACACAGGCATAATGACACATTGCATGATCACATACGTTTTCTAGATCCCTTTCTCATACAATGAACTGAAGGGAGCTGCTTTTTGAAAAGCCTCAAGGTTACATAATAAAGGGGGCTGTTGACTGTATAGTCCTCCACTCATTTGCTAGAGAAGTTGGAAGGTATGTTATGAATGAGACTAACGAACTGTGAGAGGAATAGTTCAGTTTCATGGTGAAGGCATTTGGACACTGCTTAGGAGAATGGTATTTACTCATTCTCTTTCTGCTCCAGAGTTCTTGTCCAAGGCAAGTGACTTTAGCCACAGTTTTAAGAAAGTGTTTGTGTACATACTCTGTTCTGGAGTGCGTGAAGAAGGGGTAATACCTCCATGTCCTTATTGGAGAGATTTACTTAAAAGAAATTTTGTTATTATAGCAATTAACAGGGTTTGAACAGTGGGAAATAAGTAGAGGATAAGGCCACACACTGAACGCTGGATTTGAAACTGGATACTGAATGTTAGCTACGTGACCCCCAGCTGTTCTTTCTATTTTGACTAGCATCTTTACTTCTTATATTCCCTAGTGTGTATTATCCTTAATAATATTCTTTTAATGTTGTCATGTGCATGCAGTAAAGCTACATCATAAAAGGTGAGCCGTTTCCTTTTTGCATACTATTCCTTCCTTTACAAGGCTGCACAGTTCTCACTGGGGAGACCGGTAGTATCTACTACATGTGTTGCTCTATTTGTTGTTTCTTAATCTGAAATAAAAATAATCAGCGCTGAAGAAACATGTCCACATCCTTTTGCACATGAAAACTGAAGTTTACACCACCAGTGACCACTGACAAGGCCACCCTGGAGCTCCACCAGGAAGTGTTGACTTGCAGCATTTCTCCTCAACTCTCATCGGATCAGTGGTTTTAGCTTGCACTCAGGCATCTTTCTTTTGGGGGGTGGATTGATAATGTTCTGCCCCGGAGCAGCAGGCTGAGGCCTGCCTCAAGAGTGTAAAGGAAAAGAGGGAGCTTCAAAAAGCAAGAGAATTCATCAGGAATTTCCCTATTGTTAAAACTTTTATAGAGTTCCAAGTCTAGCAAAACCTTGTTCCATCAAGAGTGGTAGTCATGATAGTCAAGGAAAGACTGAAAATAGCTGAGGTGGGAAGGGGCTTCTGGAGATCGTCTAGTCCCAACTCCCCAGCTCAAAGCAGGGCAACTAGCAGGTTGCTCAGGGCTGTGTCCAGTTGGGTTTTGAGTATCTCCAAGGATGGAGACTCTACAGCCTTTCTGAGCAACCTGTGCCAGTGTTCAACCAACCTTACAGTGCAAAAAGTTTTTTCTTATGTTTAAGTGGAATTTCCTGTGTTTCAGTTTGTTCCTGTTGCCTCTTGTCCTTTCACAGGGCACCACTGACAAGAGTCTGGCTCTGTCTTCTTTATCAACCCTCCCCCACCCCCATCAGCTGTTCATACACATTGGTAAAATCCCTCTGGAGCCTTCTTTTCTCTAGGCTGAACAGTCCCAGCTCTCTCAGCCTCTTCTCGTATGAGAGATGCTCCAAGCCTTTTAATAATGTTTGTGGCCCTTTGCTGCACTTGCTCCAGTATGTCCATGCCTCTCTTGTACTGGACCAGGCACACCCCATGTGGTGTCACTAGCGCTGAGTACAGGGGAAGGAGCACCTCCCTCAAACCTATTGGCATTGCTCTTCCTAATGCAGCATGGGATGCTGTTGCCTTTTTTGCTGCAAGGGTTACATTTGCTGGTTTGTGGTGAGCTTGGTGTCCACCAGGGCCTTTACTGCAGAGCTCCTTTCCAGACACTTGGCCCCCAGCCTGTCCTGGTGTCTGGGGTTGTTCCTCCCCAGGGGCAGGACTTTGCATTTCCTTTTCTTGAACTTCATGAGGTTCCTCTCTGCTCATTTCTCCAGGCTGTCAAGGTCTCTCTGGATAGCAGCACAGCCATTTAGCCTGTCACCCACTCCTCCCAGCTTTGTGTCACCTGCAAACTTGCTGAACTTGCACTCTGCCCCATCGTCAAGGTCATTAATGAAGATGTTAAACAGTATTGGCCCTAGTATTGACTCCTGGGCAAACCACTAGTGAGTGGGTTACTAGTGACAGAACACTCCTAGCATAACATGAAGCACCAGGGACCAGCTTCATATTCATGCAGTATCTTTTTTTTCCATTTCTGCCATAGGGAATAACCTCTTTAAGGAAACCAGAAAATACTGCAAATTTTCTCCGCATTCCCCGAGTGTAATCTTGCCCTGTGTTTGAAGATTAGCTCAGTTAAACAAATTGTATTTGTTGGTACTGAATGTCCCTTTATTGTATGTGGAGATGATAGCCTTGGCAGCAGAGCAGAACTGTGTCATAAAAATTATGTGGCTTTGTTTGCCCTACAAATATCTCAAACCAATGATTACTCTGTTTTCATTTTGCCTGCTAATCTCCCTCACCCAAAGACATACATTTAAGGTCATGCAGCTTTCTGAACACCTACCATTTTCTTGAAAGCTGGCCTACCACACAGCTTTTATATATTTCACCATCATATCTGTCCTACCAGACCTCCTTGGATGGATAAGGATAGGCAATATTTGATCCCTCACTGGCAGGTTTGATGCATGTAAGAATCAAATGACTGAAGTCTGACACTGCATGGCCACACAGGGCTAAAATTGGTGATGCTACAGGTAAGGGATGAAGAAGAGCTCACCTCACCAATCCTGATACATTAACTTTTATCTCTGGAACAAACAAGTACTGCAGCTTCTACAGTACTGCTGATCTTAGAAAGCTTCTGCAGCCCCTCCTTCCACAGAAACTATTCTGTGATTTTCTCTGCACCTGTAATTGTGTAGATGAAAAGCTCATCCGGGAGAATAACAACAGAAATCTACATAATATTTATTATTACTTCTGGTTACTTTGATTGCACTGAGACAAAGCTTTACAAAATAGTTGCACCAATCAGTCCTATGTAGGTGCAAGGGAAAAATCACTGAGATGGTATGTGGTGAGAACATTAGGGGAAGAATCTGTAATTCTCTTAAGTAAGTAGAATTCTAAGGAACACACTGTGTTAAAATGCTTGACTTCATGTCTGGTTATACCAGATGGCTTCCATCAAGAGGCAGATGTTTTCCCCAGTCTTCCCCTCAAAAAGGGCATCAGAATTTAACCATGCCTTTGTATTTGAATACATAGCATGAACAAAAGCATATGCTGTAGATATCAGCTTCATATAACTGTTGAGTGAAAGCACTGGGGTGGTAGATATAGCCTTGTGGGGAAGCATTTCTGGAAAGTGATAGATTTTTTAAAATACATGCATTCAGTACAGCTGACTTCCAAGAAGATAAAGAAGATGATCTGCAGTTTGCTTACTTAAGGTTGAAACATGCTTAGCTGAAACTTCTTTTAAAATTAAATACACATTACCCTGCTTTGGGTGTTCTAGCTTTAATGAAAATTCAAAATGCATTATATAATGCCTCTTAAAAGTGACTTGGCTGAGTATTTTCCTATTCAGACTGATGGCTTTGATGCTGTAAGCCTGTCACAGCATACTTAATCCGCACTAATACCTGTTCCATAGTAATTTTCAGGAGGCTGTAGAGCACAAGGTGGCCAACCTCCCAAAATCTACAAGCAGCTTACAGAAATCTGCAAATAGGCAAGAGTCACAAAGCGCATGCTATATACCTCACCGCTCCCAGGAGAGCTGTAGGGTGGTTTGCAGACAGGACGTGACAGCAGCTCACCGGCAATCCACAGACCCCGCTCCAGCCCGAAGCCTGGGCGTGCAGCTGCGGTGCAGGGTGGCTGGGCAAAGTCACTCTCGGCTTTACCCTGTGGCTGGGGATTTGAATGAACCAGCCATCCTGGTGCTAGACAGCCCCGTTGCCAATTACATGATGTAATGTTATTATGAGAGCTATATCTGAACTACTCAGAAGTGATGCAAAAGTTGTTCAAGAGTCACAGATTGGCCAGTCCCTATGGCAGGGAGTTTATAGCTATTTATATATAATTCCCCAGTGCAAGAAGTCTGCAAGGCGATATCACATTTAAATATTACAACAAAATATGGAGACATTCAAAAGCTCTCACAGCTCTTCCATGCCCAGACACCTCATTGGATCCACTGTGATAACTGGTGACAGATTTCACTTGGGGAAGTAAAATAACCTCATCCTGTTTTTTGAGCGTTTCCAGTAGGAAGGGAAGCTTTACCCTCCTCAAAAGCCGGCAGGACTTACCATCAGAAACTAGAGCAGCTTTTGCTGTACGTGAGCGCCCCATGTAAAAGAGGTTTGGGTAGTTTCCATTGTGGCAATCCTTTCCTGTTTCTAGACTCTTGACTTCTCAGCCAAGGACCTTCTGCCAGGGTTTCTGCTGGCTTTTACAGAAGCAACCCAGGGAATTACTTCAGCACACGGAATACAATAAAATGCATATCTGGGGCTTGATCCCACTCCCACTGAACTATTGCAAATGTTGCCAGTTGCCTTCAAAAGGAGACAACGCACATTCTCAGCGTCACAATAATCAATTAGCAGGCAGTTTAAATTGTGCTGTCACCAGCTTTTACATCACCTGGCTCTTTGTGTTTGAAAATGTGATTTTCATGCTCTGTTCACATAGGATTTTTTTCTGGCAAATATCTTTGGCAAAACTCTGTGCTCTTCAGTGGAAATATAGCGGAGACTAATTTAGGTTCTCAATTTTTGTTTTTCTTGGGCAACCTGAAAGAAAATGAAAGTTAGTTACATTTTCCCCACTGCTCCTTCTTTATGAGTGGGGTTAGTTTTACACTGATGGATCTGCACAGGTGTATTTTGAGCAGTGCAAATACTTTTGGATGGGTGTTTTTCTGTATAACAGTATACAAACTGGCTCGTGCCAGCTCATCTGTACAAGAGATTATCGCATACACACCTACCTGAGTGTGGCTACCGATACATACCCCAGCATAGACACATCCTTCTGGTGCCTGCCCTTGAAAATCTTACAGGTAGTTGTCCTTACTCATAAAGTAAACCATTATTTACTCTGTTGGGGCTACTCCCATGGTGCCTTCACAGTCACGCTTCACATCTTGAAGCCCACATAGTTTTGAAATGCATGACTCGGAAGCATGAATCAATGCTTCTCCCTTTCTTAGCAGAGATGTGTACAACTTAACATCCCTTCCCTCCTCTGCAGAAGGAGAACGTGTCCAAACATTTTCATTTCAGAAGAGAAGCTGATGACAGAGATTCCTGTACCGTCACAACAGAAGTTCATTCAAGCTCTAGACTGAGCCATCAACCAGAGAGGATGGGCAATTTTTATAACTGAAGCTGCTTGTGACTGCAAAGCTTTAGAGTGGTGATTTTCAGCCTGTGCTCTGCAGACTCTTGGGGCTGGTGAGTCCACAGATAGCAATCAAGACAAACACTTTGCTGTTTAAGTAATCTACAGATGTGAAACTTCTTTCCCTCATCTCCACTGGAAAACGTATAGAGATGAAAACCGGCAAACAGCCGACAAGCCCTGCTATAAATGAAACGTGCTCTTCTTACCAGACTTGTGTGAAAAGTTTATTCAGACCAGAACTTTTTACCCTTGCCCTTCCCTTTACGACGGCCGAAACTTTTTCTTCAAAAAGGTTTTTATCGGACCAAAACTTTCTGTCCTGCCCTTCCCTTTTACCCTTCCCACTGCCAAGAGCCTCCAGCCCAAGTCAAAACCGGGGGTGTCGGACCCCGCTTTGGCGCCAGGCCGGCCGGCCGCTGCTGCGCGCTTGTCGCCGCCAGGTGGCGGAGCCGGACCGCCCCGCGCCGGGGGGGCGGAGCTTCCCTGTCTCCTTCCAGGGCCGCAGCGGCCCGTGAGGAGAAATGGTGTTGCAAATGCCGAGAGTGACAGCTCTTACTTAAACGGGGGGGAATCTGTTTAGAGCAACGGGGAAAACCCCACTCAGCTGGGAAATGAAAAGTGCGTTGTTTCATCTGCATGGGCACAGGTGAAATGTAACAGGTAAGATTCAAAGTTCAGGGGAGGATTTAAGGTAATACTTTCCTGCTTGTGGTGGATCAGAAAAAGTTCAGAAAACCAAGCAGGAATGTAGGGGGGAAGGGAAGAAGCTGTCAGCAGTGATTTTTTAATCAAAGAGAAAAATCATAGCACTGCAGAGAAGATAGGCAGAATCAAAAGTGATCGAGAACGGAGCTGCTGATAGAAGTGACAACAAAAAAATCATTTGGTCTGGTTCCTTGCTGAGGAAAGATGTGCCTGGAGACAGAAGTCATTAGCAGGTGAGAACAGGGTGAGGCAAGCACCATTTTCTTTTCAAAGCAGGGATGAAAACAAATACATCTGAAGCGGAAAGGGAAAGATGGTACAACCACATAAATCATCAAAGAAGACATACCCTATACTGTGTTGGCATAAGAGACAGGCACTGTAGTTTCATAAGCTGATCTTACAAACCATAAATTATGGCAGTAGCATTAGTCGTGAGCATCTGAACTGGTGAAAGTGGAGTTCCATATGCATTACTAAGAAACCCATAATCATATGTTGAGACACTCAGAAATAATGTGGGTGTCTGCACAAACTGAGAGCTAAATCCTTTTTCTCCTTTTACTTTATCTGAAAACTTGCTGCATGGATAGTGCTGAGATTTTTCTTTTCCATTATTTCAGGAATATTTTTGGGGAGAGGCATTTTTATATTCTGTTCTCATGAAGGCAAAATTTGTACTTACCCTGATCCTGCTTGATGGGCAGTTTTAAAGCAAAGGAGAGATACTCTTTAACAATGATCCATGAAGGAGCCTCAATCAGCATGCTCTCTGCTCTAGGTGCCAGCTTCTTATAGCTTTTGATGCATCACACAGGTGGAGAGGCCAACTCTCAATTAGCACAATCCTAGCACATGGAGTCATTTACAAGAACAGTCCCCCAAAGGAGATGTAGTAAGAACTAAGAAGCCACAGTATACTGGGGTACTTGATCACTGGTTTTTTGGGCAAATGTATGTATTGTATGCATCTCAGTTTGACAAAAATGCTTCTGTCTTAGAAATGCAAGTGAATAGGGTATGTGTCCGGGGGGCAATGTTCAGTATGCTAAATGCGCATTTTTGTAGTAGCAAAATCATAGTCTAGTAGAAAAAACAGCTCCAGGTGTGATAGCACAAGTCAGAACGATTCCCATGCTGAATTCAATTACGATCAAGACTTTCTGGTAAACATTTTACTTTTCAACTGCATATTTTGCACACTATTTGCATGACATCTCCTTTTCTCTCTTTCCCTTGTTGGCTGACTTTGTGCCCTTTTGGCTTGTCCCTTTTTTTCTTTTTAAGCCTAGTGGTGATTCACTGGAAAAAAATCCATTTAGCCAGTGAGCAGGCATTTATGACCTATTTACAAGTGAACTTCACTATACTTTTCATAGGCCAAAGTCAACCCCCAAAGTACCCCCCAGACTGCCTTTTAGAAACTGTGTCAAGTTCCTAGTGATTTCTGAGGACTCCCCTCCAGCCTGTCTGTGCTTACCTCACCTGGCCTGCTGTGTTGTAGATGCTATTCACTATTTGCTCACACAGAATATTTTCCTTTTAAAAGAACCTGTATTCTTGGGGATGGACTGCGTGTCTTCTGAAAGGTCTCTAGAAGATACTGCACTGCAGGAGGAATAATGAGAAATAATGGCATTTGAGGTTCTGTTCTCTGCTTCCTGGGGTAACATCCTGCTCTTGGTCCTTGAGCTGTTGCTAACTCTGCTGCAAAGCCTCCACATTTCAGAGGATAACCCTGTATCTATGAGCTGGACAACCTAATGTTTTCCTAACATTCACCACAGGATGGCAGTGCATGATTTTAATTTTCAGCATCTGTTTCTATTGTATGTGTACGTGCCTTGTGCGTGTGGCAGCGTAGTTAGACAGAAAATTAAAACCAGTAGTGCTCTTTTCCATTCTGAAAACAAAGATATACTAGTTTCCTTTCAAATAGAGCTGGATTATGAGAACACGGAACCAATAAGAAAACAATGCTGCTGCACGTGATGTGTTGCTGTAAATGCCACATTTCAGAAACGCACCTCAGCTTTGTTCCTATGCTGACTATGCATTTAATTAATTTACACTTCCCACACACCCCCCGCCGCCCAGTATACAACTTATATTGCAAAGATCGTTTAGATGATGTATTCTAAGTGGCTTTTGAATTCAGGGAGCTAGTGTCCTAAAATAGCATTTTTGGCCTGTGTGCTAAGGCACACTCCCTGCTGGTGTGGTCCCAAAGCACATGCTGCCGACAGAGCTGCGAGAAGTTGCCAGAAGGTTAGTTCAGCCCTCCTCCTCTGTCTCTAGCTTCACGTTCCCATTTTCTTTTTGCGAGGCAAATCAGGGAATTTGGTTTGTTTGAAAATGTACCTGACAAAACCAAACCATTTTTAATCTGATTAGTACCCCCGTCTGGCTTGCAGCTTGGGTGCCAGCAGTGGCAAGAGGAGGCAGCAGGGAGCCTGGGATCATCCTTCCAGCTGCACCTCATGTCCAAGCTGGTTAATGGGATGGCAGAGCTCAAGAAAGCTTTCAGGCCTGGGCTCTGCTGGTTGTTGATTCAACTGGCTTGCCATCACAGGTGCTATTTTCTGGTTTGGTGTTCACAGTGAAATGCTGATGGTGTAGCTTGCTCTGTGACATTTTTGTCAGGATGCAATACAGTAAAGCATCGTCAGGGCTATATTAACGCCAAGGGCAATGCAGGATTTAAACATGTCCTGCTTTGAACTGCTGCTGAAACACACCCATACACTCAACTTCTTACTGATACATGTGTCCATGCTAGTGACTTGCACTGACTGCACAGCTAAATCTCTGCAAAAAGACTATGCAGGTGAACTCCAGGAGACTGAATGCCATATTGACAACTGTCATAATTTCACAGCTACTATGATTATATGAGAACCTTGTTTGTCACTAAAAAACTTCACAGTTCAACAGAAGAGTTAAAAATAGGAACTCTCTGGCTCAAAAACATGAAGGCACATTTAATTTGTAAATCCATCATCTTTAGGGTAATGCTTTGAATGCTGAGGACCTGCTTTATGATTTTTAATCCTTGGGACTGGCAGCCCTGTCGTTCCTTCCCTTCCACATCATCCCAGTGGCTGAGCAAGGAGGGGTGTTAAGGTCTCAGTTTGAATGCAGAGAAGTGAATGCTGGGCACTCTCAGCTCTGAACTCTGCCGCTCCTGTTCTCATCGAGCAAAAGCTCCGAGAGGCACAGCCAGGGTGTGGGCAATGTTCACCTATTTGCTGAGACTGCTGCTGGAGACAGATAGTTTGATAAACAAAAGCTAAAGGGTTCTTCAAGTGGCAGCTATCTGTCAGTGTTGCTACTTTTTTAAAGCTTATGTACATGTGTTTAGTAGTCCCAATAGTCCACTGTCAGATAAACAAAACATACAGTTCAGCAGTGCTGCTCGAGGTGTAATAAAGGCTCCACATAAACGCAGCAGAGCAGCACTTACTTCTGCTTTCTCCCCTTCCCAATAAAGGGCAGTTTTATGTTTCAGAAGGTTTCTGGGATGACTGATATGATCTGATACAGAACCAGCCTGTATGTAGTGGGACTCTACACTGGAAGACTTAATTGAAGAAAAATGCATTTTCCATTGCTAGTAGCACCCAGCAGTCTTAGCTATATCTGAGAGAAGTGCTACTCTTACATTGAGTGTCAGTCTTAGACGTCAGCCCATATCAATAACATTTCTGAAATCTGGTATTTTTCTTTGCAGGGTAACTTCAGGTAAATCTCCTTTTTGTCTAAAAAGAAGAATATTTTTCTTTTTTTTCAGGACATATGTTCCTCTCCATCTCTTCTAATGGTGTAGTGATAACTGGAAAGTGGACAGAAATGCCTATTTAGTATGAGATGTGGCTACATTCTACATTGTCTAAATAGAATGGAGAAAAAAAATTTACCTGTTCACTCTAAACTATACAAATGCTTTTCCCTTCTTTTCCAGACATGATATAATTTGGGTTTTCTTCTTTCATACACAGAAAACAGTAACACATAGTCATAAAGAGTACATGTGTGTGTGCTACTGCAGTAACCCTTCGAAAACAAATCTTTAGTGCTACAGCTAATATTCTCATATGTTTCAAGATGCAGTATCCCAAAACAGAGACACTGCAGGTTCACAACTGCACAGACCCTGAGCATGTCACACAGCCTGTAAGGAATTAAGCTTCACAAAAACCCTGTGCACAGGGAAGTATTTTGATTCCCGATGGTGATGATATATTTCCACAGCAGCCAGTGGCAGGGCCAGCTGCAATACAAGCGGGGAAGCAGGGAGCCATTCTGCAGCATGTGACCCGCAGTGTGAACACCCACCACTGTGGGCTGGTGTGGGTTGCTGCGTGGGGGAGTAGGGGCAGAAGGGGAATGGGACAGCCTCCTTGTAAATCACCGTTAAGATGTGGGTCCCACTAGGCTTGTTGTCCTACAAGCCCATGTAGAAGTAGTTCTTCTTCTTCTGGAGAGTTTGCAGTATGAAAGAGACCAGACCAGTAGTGTAGGGGGGGCTGCAGTGTAGTTACCAGGAGTACAGATGAGCCAATAGCACTGGGGCCCCCAGGTCAGACACTGAGCAATGGTGATGGAGGCAGACCACAGCCATGGGCAAACACTACCTGTTGCTTCTAATGCCTTTAATTACTTGAGCTGGAGCCCAGCTCTCCCCCTTTGGAAGGTACCATTTTGCATGCATGTTCATCCACATGCATGCACTTCACAGTGCCTCTCTCCAAACACTTTCCTTTGGCAGGAGCAGTTTGGGGCTGAAGAGGGGAGGGGAAGAGATGGTCAAAACCAGAACTGAAAATGGGCAAAGGGAAGAGGAATATGGGAAGGAGGAAGAAAGAGAAGGGAGGAGGGCAGGAAACACAGAGGGCATGGAGAGTTAACATATCAGCTGAGGACCTGTAGTGGTGGGAGAGGAGTCTTGAAGAGCAACAATAATCAAAGAGCAACAGACCAAGTGGTATTGCCTGTACACAAGCACATGCTCACACACATCAGAATTGACAGAAAATGGGTATTAGGAGGAGGGAGGCTATCTCACAAAGAAAGAGGCAAGGTTAAGGCATCTGTGGCTGTCCTGGTTTCAAGAAGGCCCCAAACACCTCCTGCTCTGCACCCAGTTGAGCTGCTGTGGGAACCTGAGGCTCTGGAGGTGCCCACAGCCGCTCTCCCAGAGCATCCTTCAGCTGCAGCAATGATGTGGATGGCAGGGCGGGTGGCCATCGGCAAGACTGTCTGTGGCAGCTGGCGAGCAGGCAGGTTGAGCCGTGCATCTGCAGGAGCCGGGCAGAGCTGAGAATGAAACCTAGATTTCCTGCGCCTCAGCTCTATCCACGAGGCCGTCGCTTCCCCACACACTAATCTGACATTGCAGAACGTATGGCGACGCAAAGCCACAAAGAAACTAAATTAAGAGAGTAGTGGGCGTATGACTTGCATGCAATGTTTCCCTTTCACTGCAAATTTCTCATTTACTGTTATTTTTGCATAGGCCCGTGTGACTGAATTCCCATAAAGTGGTCTCCCACACCTCAGGCAGTTATTAGAGCAAGAGGCAGTCACTGGGCCGATCTGTGCCTGGAAATAAGGGAGAGACAGACACAGACCAGGCATCTGAGGAAGAGACTGCAGCGCGGGAAGGGATATATGAACCACTCTGGCACTATTCAGTTGTTAGGCAAATGATTAAAGCTAAAAAGGAGGAAAAATGAACTGCTTCCCCGGTTGTATATATAAGCTGGATGTTTGTGGAGAGTGAGCAAGTGGAGTGGTTATCAACAATAAAGGAGTAATAAAAAGATAAGATCTTTGCATTCCAATTAAAAGAAAAATCATTGCAACAGGATCAGATGTTTTCCCTGGCAAAGAGGCAAAGAATTTCTCTCCAGGCAGGAGACAAATACCTACCTCTTCCCTTTTATCAAGTATTAACCCGTAGGCTTCTGATAGTAAAAGGCAGAGAACCAGCATAGGAATTTCTATTGCAGATGGGAAAACACTTTTTTCCCCCCCTTTGTTCAAATCTGAAGAAAGATTGGACCAATGAATCAATGGGGTGGAGGGAAACCAAGCTATTAGGAGATTAACATCAGGGGAAACTTTAGGGCAAGATGGCTTTTCTGATGGAACTGTGTAAGAAATTAAAGAAACAAATATCAGCTTTGCTTCCCCTTCCTGCCACCCCCACATTAGCCACATCTTTGCAAAACCTACCATGCAGCATGTACCGATTCAATGGCAAGGCTTACTTCTGCGACAAAGATTTTTCTCACTGAGACTTTCAAAGCTCCAAACAATGAAAAACAAGATTAAATGATCCAATGACAAATTTGCAATATTCAATGTCAAGGTGACATATGTACAAATGCTTGAGTCAATGGAACAAAAGTAGGTTTGCCTTTTCTGTACTGTTTTTTCAAGATTGTTCCAAAGTAACTAGAGTGATGCCTAAGGGTTAAGCACACGATTTACTGAAGACCTTCAGAGGCCACATTCTGGGTGGTCTTGTCTCTGTCAGTGCCAAGCAGGTAGAAAGATAATCAGAGAGAAAGTCAGTTTCACTGACTAACCTTTGGGATCCATCATGGAGATTGCTGCTTTTTACAAAGTCAAGAAATGTAGTTGATTCAACTCCTCAGGAAGCCTGCTAACTGCTTAACCAAAATTTCAGAATTATTTGAAAAATAGAAGTGCTTCATAATTTACTATCAAGTATAGTTTTTAAATCTGATTGTTGCTTGAAAATTTTCAAATCTGTTTTCAGTGGAAGATTGAGTTTATTTTGTGCATGTGTAGTGTAGACCTGGGAAGAGTATCTGCTTACCATAGAAAATGTTTAGTGTAACTGAAAAAGAGAATGCCTGAAAATATAAGGAAATATGCCTGAAAATGTAGGGAAATGCAACATTTCAGCCAGCATATTCAAGCCAACATGCTTTCATTTGAATGTGGCACAGTGGTACCTCTTAGAAAATGTAATGGAGGGACTTGGTTTCCCCGTTCTCTTCTATGAACAAGTTTCCCATCCTGTCTTCAGCTCCTGTTGTGCCGGGGGAGCCATGGTCATGCCGGGGACAGCCGTACTGTGCCAGGGGAGGTGCAGGCTGATGGGGAGACTTGCTCAGGCCGGTGGGACTTCTGGCCTGCAATGAGATACTGCAGTCACAATTATAGATCACAGTTTTGAAGTTATCACTCTTCTGCTGAAATATATCAATTTTCCAGTGGGAAATCCCTTCTCCAAATTTTCTGACCAGAACTTATGTTTATCAGTCTCCTAATTCCAAAACCTCTTCTCCAGCACTTCCTTTCCTTTGACAATCCACTAATAGCTTCATTCCCTTCCCTATCATTGGCTCATCTTTCTTCTTATGTGCAAGCATAGATCAGCTGAAACATGTATATCTCTTGTCTCCTTCCAATAGCAATCTGATTCTTTACATTAACTTTCAATTTCAAACATATTGAGGAGAAAGGTAAGAGGTTTTTTCTACCTGTCATTTGTTTCAGTACTGCCATCTAAACAGAAATTAATTACATCCCCCACTTTTACATTTTACATACATTATAAAAAATATTTTAACAGCATTTGGCAGAACACAATTAGCCAGTGAACAGACCTTCCTGATAAATATTCACGGGTTCAAATCTGCAAGCAGTAGGCTGAATTATTGTCTACACCTATTGCATATGTTAAGTACGTTGTCTTGGAAGTACTTCAGCAAGTTTCTAATTCTTAGTGGATGTTTATTCTGTAATCACTGGGAAAAAAGATATACACATATGTATATGTGTGTATATATACATATATAAATCCAGCTGTTGTTCCAGACAAAGATTCCTCATGTAGGTACCCAAGTGGTGTCTTACACTCATTCCTTGTGGTCAATGAGTATGATGAATACATCCTTAGTAGCAAGCTGACAATTACTTCCTCATGCCAGGGGAATACCCAGAACAGCATTAATACATGTCAGTTGCAGGAAAATTGTCTGACCCATTGAACCTTTAATTTTTGCAGAGTAGATAGTAGCTATTTATTTAAACTTTTTTAATGTTGCATATATTTCATGAGGCATGTGTTTTAAAAAGTGGGTTTCCAGTACTGCACAAAATATTTGGCTAAGTAACCTTTTCTTAGTTATTAAGAGTTCAGGAAAACACCAAGACCCGTCTTAAAATAGGCCAACAGCTGAGGTTCTCAAGGGTACCTGCTAACCTAGGTATTCCTAATTTAGCCCTAACTTAGAGCCCTTAGAGCCTAACTTAGCCTCCTAGCTTAGGTACCTGAATGTGAACTCTCCCTCCCACACAGTTTCATATCTTTGGTCTAAAACAGGGAGCTGAACTTGGTCTCTTGTATTCTAGGTGACTGACCAGCCTACTGGCTAATATGGGATAAATCTCTCTCATCCTCTCCTGTGAGGGGTGCTCCACTTAATACCAATAATTAAGTACTTATTTGAGAAGGTATTTGAACTCTGAACTCTGCAGTATTTCCCAGCTAATGGGCTAGAGAGTCAGGGTGTCTTCTCTCTCCCTGCTCTCTTCCTTCTACTTCAATTTCTAGACCAGTAGTGGTTAATAATTTAGATGAAATGGAACATTTCCAACAGTAAAGATGGAAAGAAACCAACCCCTTGGTACCTATATCACCCCCAAGTTATGCCACTAAAGAGAGACTTGGGAGAAAGTGTTTGGATGCAAGAACTATCTTTAGACAGCCAATAGTTTGGATCTTACAAAAATTTTTGATTGAATTGAACTTAATACTTTATGGGTTCAATCTTTATCTGCCAGTTCCCTTATACTACCCTAACTCTTCCCCATATGGTGAATTTTGGGGAAAATGAGAGAGACTGAGCCGTAAGAAAACCTATTTAAAAATATTACCACAAAAATGCAATACTGAGATACATACTGCAATTCTGTTGACTTTTCACTGTCTTTGAAAGATATTACTAAATCTGCTTCCTTTAGTTCATTTTAAATGTTATATTCCCCTGGTTATTTTTGTTAACTGTGTTTCCCTAATTTTGCTTTTATAATATTGCTTTCAAATATTAAAAGGTTAAGATTTCCTTTTTCTGCTTCCCTCCCCCCACCTTTTCTGGTCTAGCATAAATGCCAGCAGGAGAAAATGCACTCTCAGACTTAACTTATCCACTAGCTGTAAATATTCTGTACTAAATTAAGTACAGAAACAGATACCTGGTACTCCGGAAATATGGCTTTAACCAACAGAATTGTGATAGCTCAGGAAACTATGCACTGACAATCAGCAAGAGCTCTATCCTGATGAGTAACGGGGGAGATTTGTCATTGTCTTCTCCCACCGAAGTATTTACAGATGAATGCTGCTTTCAGAACCAATTAGGCATCATATACTTTTGCACACAGGCGCATTTTCCTGAACAATATGGGAAGGACAAACTTCTGAATTAAAAAAAGAGAAGTTCAGATCAATCATGCTTATTTTCATCTTGCTTTAAACGTACTGTTTCCTTTTTTTCTTTAAATAGTTTTCTGTGTGGTTGCTGAAATGTCTTTGTAAGAGAAGCTACAATACTCAGACAAGGAAAGTCCCTGGTGGTTTTTAAACACCATTTTTATTGAGATTTTTTAATTAAAAAAAGAAAGCTCTAATAAGCACATCAGTCATAGAAACCCCTTATCATCATGCCTACTGTTCAAGTTTTATGAAGAGTAACCAAATGACTTCTATGTCACGGGTTAGTCTATGGAGCTGTCTAAAGTGGTTTGGGAAGGTACATTCTAACGGAAACATTTTTATATGAAGAAGAGTTAGGTCTGAAACTGTATTCATCAGACCAGGAGATTAGCCATGCAGATGACTAGGTGTGTAATTTTACATTGTTTAATGTGCACAATCACAGGAAATGAAGATACACACATAAGCCAGCAAATGCATTGATTATCTGCAAGAAACATAGGCCTTTCTTCCAAATGTTTTCCCCTAGTACATTAGTTTTCTCTGAATAATGTTCTAATGACTAAAGCTGACAGCTCTGAAGACTGACTTTTTGTCTATGCCCAGTACAGGTAGGTACAACATAGATAACACTATTTGATGATCTCTCTGTATCACCATCTGATTTTCTCAAGAATTTCTGACAGACCCTTGAAAATAACTTTGGAAGAACCAGAAAACAGATTCACAGTATTGCACCAAACCCTCCATAATATTGGAAAGGACCTCAAGATGTTAGTCATGGTAGGCCAATGCTCTAACAGTGCAGACGCGTGCATTAAAAATCACAGTTACACACCTTTACAAAGTCTCTAGTGTTCAGAGAGCATTTTGGAAATTTAAATACGTACCCAATTCAGTGGGTGGATGAATTCTGTCAAACCATGTTTCCTTCAGATGGGACAGAAGGTCAGATTATCTAAACCATGCCAGTTGTCACTTTCTACCGTACAAATCGTGACCAGGTTTGCAGGAGGTAACTATGGATTACTTTGGCAATCAGGAAGCATAAGGTAAATAATTCCAGAAGTGTCTGGACAAAAGACAGTGTGTCTTATGGGCTTCTTTGTTTTCAGACCACAGTCTGGCACAGGAAAGCTAATGACTGGGATAACTTTGAGACCCAACTTTCAGTAAAGGTAGTACCATATCTATTAGGTAGCTTTTGATGACTATGAGATATTGATGACTTGACTGCGTCAATTAGCGAGGCTGGATGGGGTCAATTCCTCTCTGCAGCGTTCTGCCACCTGCCTGAGAGCCAGCAGTGGGGGTCAAGCAGTTGAATTCAACCACATGAATCTGAGGAATGGCTTAAGGAGGAGCATGTCTAAAGGCTGTCACTTGCATGATGGCATCCCTCCTGTTGCAAGTGGTTTGATGCAAGGAGGTTTCCAGGGTTCAGATCAGTTGTCTTTGTCTTGTTTCCCCTATCTACAAATTGAATATGGGAACAAATTTCAGGTATGGTCAGAAACTACTTCTTTCAACTTGAAAATGTTGGAAGATATGGCCTTTATTCCAGATTTACATCTCATCACAGGACTTCACATCTAGTATTATTGTAGACTACTGTAACACACTGTGCGTGGAGCTGCCATTGCAGACTGCAGGTGGTGCAGAGTGTGGCTGGATGATGGCGTGCAGCAATGCCGGTGCTGCTTGGAAAGCTGCGCTAAGTAGTTGCCGCTAATAGCGTTGCCAGCAAACACAGTTCACAACCATTTTAGCATGCAAAACTGAAAATAATATCAGGCAAATCTGTGGTGTTGCCTGTTGACCTACCTCTTACTGTGGTGATTAAGATCAGCTGAGTCGAAAGACAAGCCAGCTCTGGCACGATGTCACCCTGGGAAGTCAGGAGTCCAAAGCCATGCGGTTGACTTCCAGTGATTTTTAATTGTGCTTTTTCCACATACATGTACAAGCAGCCCAGATTCCTTTCTCCTTCCCTTTGAACTGCTTGGCGCTAGAGACCAAGGGTAGTTAAGTGTGTTGTAGGGTTACTAGGGGTTTATTTTAAGCATATTCAGATACTCTGGAAAGGTTTTATCTACCTAGACAGACAAGATAAATTTATGATCGCTCTGCTTACTGGGCCAGGCTGCTTTTTTCCTTTAAACTCTTGTTTTTAATTATATTTGAACTAAGCACTCACAGGCCTTAAGGCATGAATCCCTTCTTTACTAGCCGTTGTAATTAGCCCTGGTTGTTCCTTTTTGTGTCTGTTACAAGCAGGAAGCACAGAAGCTCAGAACATGTATTGCTATGTGATGATTATGCAGCATCTTTCCAACACCAGGGGAAAAGCATAGATTCCTCATAGGACAGCTGATTCAAATATACAGTGTTATGCCACCAGAAAAAGTAGTCTTATTTATTATTAAAAGGCAGCAATGAGGCTGTCTAGGTATTAATTTCATATTCCCCATAATTATTGAGTGCTCGCCTCTGCTCACAAACAAGGCAGTGAGTCACCTTTCAAACCTTCCTCTTCCTGTCACTCAGGCCCTATGCTACATCGCCCTGAGTTCAACAAGAAAAAATTCACCAGGCAAAGCTGACTTTCAGCAGTGACTTCTTAGGCTTCTTTTACAATGAGGCTGTGAAATGAAATCATGGCATTTTGTTTTCTCGAGTTTCCCTCAGTCCATTCTCAGTGGCCTCCTTTGGTGTGCAAATTAAGTCTGGCTCTTGTGGTTCAGCCTCTTTTCAGCGTGGCTGTAGTTAGCAGTTGGCTGAACACCCAGCACTGTCACTTTGTTTCGTAGCTTTGCCATCAGCAAATGACAACTATAAACCAGTTTCTTTAGCTTGTTCCCCAGGTGCCTGCCTGAGACTGCAAACCCAGTGTTTGAATCAGTAAGATTTTTTTTCTAAATTAGCATCCCTAAAAAAACCCAAACAACAAAACCACCGCCACAAAACACGTAATTTCTGAGCCTGACTGTCCCAAGTTACATGCTCTGGTAAAGAAGAGCACTCTGTTAGAACACAGGCAGTTCAATAGATTGAGATAAGCAATCAACATAAGGCAGCAACAGGAGGTGTGTGTTACTTCATGTGCATTAGACAGAGTTTTCATGACAAATCAATCTCCTAAAGCATTTCTAGGGACTGAAAAATTTTACAGTTAATAGATTTTTGAAGGGTAAATGGAACAATTATCATAATCTCATGTGGCTCCAAAGCCACAGATTTCACCTATGCTCTGTGTTGGACCCCATCACTGAAGTTGAACTTGAATATTCATTTAGACTGCTAGGGCTTCGTCTCTAGTGCGTAGAGATCTTCAAGCATCAGCAGAGGAACAGGTCGCACTCAACAGCTACCTCTGCCAGTTGTCCCCACCTCAGCATTAAAGCACAGTTCTAGACCTAAACTTCTTCCATGTATAAGTAGTCTTTGGACTGGAACAGCGATTTCAATTGGGTATATGCTAATCATATGCTAACCTAGCTTCACATGGCAAAGACCCCTTTTTTCATGCAGTTTAAGTGTGTGTGCATCACCAACTAAGCTGGTGCAGTTTAAGTTAATCTCTCCTCCCTGCTTCACTGGTTTGTTACTGCTCCTCATCTGAGTATCATTATTGGCAATATGAGGACTCTGTGTCTGCTTCAGTGCAAAAGAAAAAAACCACCAAGGCTGAGCAAGATCATACCATTAATAATTTCCAGACAGTGCTTTCCAGTGATGAAATAAACATGACTCATCTGCTGGACTATCAAAGTTACCTGAAGAGGTTAGATTAAAAGAACAAAATAAAAACATAAGCATCAGCATTAGGGGATTTGTTAAATTATGATTAGTGAATTAATGAAAGCATTAATTCCCTGAACTGATGAAAGAAGGGACACACAACAGGCTGCCTGTCTCTTTTACTCTACATGATCTCTTCTGCACAAGGGACTCTTCCTCTCACTATCTGTGATATCAGTGGGGGTGGGGAAGGGGAAATGTTCAACTTGCTCTTCCTTTAAGCCCTAGTAGATGTAGGTATAGATGTTGTAAAGAAAAAAAAATAATGCAAAGCCCACAGCACATTTAAGCACTCCAACAACACTAGGAAGTTGAGATGCCTTTTCTAGAGTGTTAACATCCTGTATTTTCTCCCCCAGCTTCCACACAAGGTATGGGCACACACCATGCTCCTGTTAGAGTTCCTCCTGCCTTCTTTTTCTTGGAGAGGCCCTGTCCTCCTCTGACACAGGGCAACACCCAGGGCTTTTCTCCTGGGCCTGTCTGCACAGACTGACCTGCTGCCTCACTCCTCTTCTATTTCTCTCATCTTCAGCAAATGAATTGCTGTCTCCTCTTCTTCTTCTTCCTGGTGTTTTTCCAATATGCTTGGTTTCGCTGTTCCAGACAATACTTAATACTGTGAAATCTCAGAGTGGATGAGGATAGCAGTTCTTTAATATGTCTTCCTGAGTGTCCTTGCACTGAAAAAGTGAATCTCATTTGTGAGTGTTGGTGTAAGATATATGAATGCAATTTCCTGAAGTTTTGCATGAGACGTGTGGGAGCAACAACGTACCTTTCATACCCTGCCAACTTGATTTCATAAGGTCTTGGAGAATGTTGACCCTAGGGACAGTTGATAGCCAACTTGTTATTTTGTATAGCTAATATTTGTTATGTGACCTTTACATGAGCAGGTCTTACTGTATATTGGGATATGTATGTGCCTGTCCCTCTTCTGCCCATGGCCTACGTGTTAGAACCTTCATAAAGGCAAATTCACTATACCACATCCTTGCTTTGGAGACAGTCAGTTTTGTAGCAGTTGTCCAGCAGAGTGAAAAGGCTAATTCTTAAATTAATTACTTCTCATTCAGAGGGCCTAATATGTTTAACCAGTGCTCTTTCCCTCCACCCAGTATCAGAAAACAAAAATTACTGGGTGCTAGGCAGGAAATGCTGCTGTTAGCATACTTACAAGCAATGCCAAAGTTAGATGAAAAATAATAAGTTCTATTTAATGCGTGTCCTGTCCTCCTGTCCCCAAATCCTCAATGCTTTACCATTGATGGAGTATGAATTCTTACAGCATCCTTGTTAGGCAGGTGGGTAGACAAACATTATTATCCTTATATTACAGAATGAATTAAGTGAGGCAGACTGGTCTCTAAGGCTATGTCTATACTAATCATCCTATTAGTATAGACATAGAATAACTAGTATATAATAATTCTATATTAATAGAAAATGATAATAAAGTGGGCCATTGACCATTTCCTGACACCAAAATGACTGGCACAACATATTTTGTGTCAATACAGATGGTATTGACAGAAAGACTTCAGCCAAAACAGGGTGGCCATTTCAAATTACCTACTGGGAATGATTCCTAATCTGTGTTTCTACCCAAAAACATGTCTACGAATTGTCTGGGAGAGTGTTAGCTGGCCCAGCTCAAAATGCACCACAGATAATTTCACAGTATGCCTTGGCCCATAGTTTGTGAGTGCAGACATAACCAAAGGATCTTACCTAATGCCACTCAGCAGCTATATTGCTGTACTTAATTTTGGCATCATCTTTTGCTTTTGTGAAAACTGACTTTTGCTTCTTCTGCCTCTGTTCCTCGCCTTCTCTTCCCGCCTGGCTAGGGTGTGTTGCCACTGGGGGGCAGGTCTCTAGAGCAAAAAAGCATGTTTCTTTCCTACTGGCTCACTTCTAACAAGGCAAAGAGCCTTGGCAACAATGTGGCATTTTGCAGAGTTTTCTACAAACATTTAAGTTATGATTAAGTGGAGTTCCTGTTTAAGGACTAGATTCTGTCACCTATACAGTCTTGAAGTGACACCTGTGTGTAATGCTCTGTTGAAAGCAGTAAGGCAAGATACTGCTCATCATTAGAAAGGATAGAAGATTCTGGCCGTAAAGTGTTATGTTATAGAAGAAAATAAAACCATAGACAAAATTCAATACAAAGCAAAAGTGACGCACCATACCTCTGCCACCATCTCTGCAAAAGGCTCAATTTTGAGCAACTGGAAACTGGTGCAGCTCTGGAAACCGGTGCAGCCCTGTATTGAATGTGTAGGAGTCCTACAACACTGTATTATAGGGGAGCTTAATATCCTTTGTTAAACAAAGTGTGTGTAATATGGGCCAAATTAATCTCTGGCTCAGTTCTACCCAATGCATTAAAATCCCTTGGTTTATTAATTAGTCCCAGAGCTAAATATTTTTCCACCATTCTGTCTACCACTGTTGAAGCAGCAAGATTTTCATTAATTTTCATGCAACACAGCAAATTGCTTCCTAGAATTTAAATCCCCATTTATCTTGTAAAAGTCAGGGGCCTTTGATGAATATGGGAGTTGAGCCAACATTAGTGGGACATTATATTCCAAAAAAGCTGCATGTAACATAAGATGCACATTTCTGTACACAACTCATGTATTGCTGTGGGCAACATACAAGTCTATTAGAGTGGACTTAGTATATTATTTTCTGAGTGTCTATTCTAACTGGCTGGAACAATAGCAGCAATCTGCTATTGAGACCCAAACAAAATCTGCGTGCATCCATCTTGCAGAAGGAAGGATGAAACAGAACATTCACTAGCTGTCTGGGGTGGGAATCAGGATCCCTTTGACAGTGGGTCGAAAAGGAAGGGAAGAAACTGTAGGTATGTACAGGCAGCCAGAGCAAACTTGTAGCAGTTGTAGAAAAATGAAATGCTACTCATTTCATCCCCACAATGCCTAACATCAAATCACTTCAATGCACTTAACAGCCATCACTCACACGTGCTGCAGTTCAAAAGGTGCGTACACATTTTAATTTCCATCCCACAATTTGTGATCCACCTGGAATAAAAAAAATCCTTCTAAATGGAACTTGCTATGCTTCTTCACAGTGTTGTCACCTCCAGATTAGCCTCCCCTAATATGCTTTGCTTTAGGCTATCACTTGAGATCAGAGTCTGAAGCAAGTCAGGAATGCATCAGTCACATATTAATCAGAGCTTAAGTTGGCAGCATGTAACACCAGTGCTCTCTGAGCTGTGTTGGCTGCCAGCAGGATTCAAGGTATTGGTGCTGACCTTTAAAACTCTGGATGCAGGCTCTCTTCTCAAAGCACGCTACCAGACAGCCATCAGCGGAGGCATTTGGGTGGGAGCTGAGCTGATAGCAAAGGCTGCCAGTGGGGCATGGTTTACCAAAGCTGCCTTGGCTCAGCAATTCACTGCACTAAACTGCCAGATGTGCTGCTTGAGCTTGTATTTTTTTCTTAAGAATTTGGAGAAAGATGATCTGAGGGATGAACTGGCTTTTCTCGTTTATGAGCTGATTCCAAAGCTTAGTATAGGTGTACCTGGTTTCACCACACATTATAAATAAACCCACAATATCTGAAATAGATTAAGATATGCTTGCAGTTAGCACCTGAGATGCAGGCTTAGTGTACTTGCAGGCTTGACATATCCATCTAAGTGGAACCTCTGTTTTACCTTACAAAGTACTAAAGAGCAAATCTAATTACTGTGCTTCAATGAGAAATGTCTGTATCAAGTCAACGGGACACAAGAGACAAGTGCTGAGTGCTTGTTCCAAACCTGGCCTGTGGAAAAACAGGACCTAAGCTAGTTAACATAAAGTCCAGTTATAACGCAGTGTTTTCTCTTGGGTGCTAGAAATGGCTGAACATTCAAGCATCTGTATGTTGGCAGTAAACGAATTGTGTAAGTGACCCCAGCTATAATACTAGATTTTACCATCCACAGTGCTAATAGAAAATGCACTGATGCATATTACTGAAGGAGAGTCCTGAATATGAAGTAGCAATTGAGTTAAAAACAATTCTCAGGCCATTGTACAAGGCAGGAACTGATAGCAGTAACGGAGATTTCTACTCCCTAAAAGGAGCTTCTCTTCAGTGACAAGCAAAGTGCAGTGGCAGTTGCATGCTTCAGCATGCATGGGAACCTAGTTATGATGATGCAGCTGTAACAAAATCCCATTTGCAACAAAGCAGAATTGAAGTGTGAAATTATTTCATAAGATCTTTGGATGGTTTTGAGGAGATGGTTCCCATCATCTCAGGCTGTATGTTGAGAAGGCTCAAGAAGTATGCAGCCCTTGTTCTGCCCTAAGTGACCATGATGTCTGTGGAAAAATAATTATGGATTCTCTCTAAAGGGGAACCACCACTGTTCTTTCCAGTGCTCTGAGGCTTTGTGAAGGTGCTATAATTTGATAACTTTTGTGCTCCTTACACATTCATAGAAGTGTACATTGCTATGTTAAAGACACACTTTAAAACACCAGAATGTGTTAATCATTTTTTAAATTCCTGCTTAACAAATAGTTATGTATTCACATGCAAGCATGCATTCATAAAGCTATATTTTTTAGAGAGAGTGGGTAAGTATGATATTTGACAATAAAGCCCCACATAGGTAGTTTTACAAACAACTACCTACTATTAGAAGTTATGTCATTCAAAACAAATTGACAGCAGTGATACTGGTGCCTGGCAGATCTCCTTCTACTTTACTATATTGATCTACTTCATATTTTTCCACATTATACATACCCAGCCTTAAAGACTGCTTAGCTTGTAAATAGTCTCTCCATTACAGAAAATAATAAGCAAGTATCACTGACTGCATCTCCTGGTCCTTAGTGTTTGTCCAAATGGCTCTCCTATTCACAGTTATCGCTATGTTAAAAGTAAAAGATCCATTACCACAGCTTTTACTCTGTTATCTGGTTGCCCTGTGGGATTATTCAGATAGGTAACGAACGCAGAAGCAAGTCCAAAATCTAGCTCTTTCTGATACAAACCAAAAGAATAAAAAAGTGAAAAAATGCAAAAAATTAGGTTGTGTATGACCTCTCCTCCTCCTAACACCACTGGGAGCTGAGAGCACTCTGCACCTTGCAGGATTAGGTCTTGTGATAGAGTGTGCTTCTGCAGGAACTTGTGTGAAAACTGCCCACCTACACATCTCATATCTGATCAAGAGGAAAATGCATCTTGCAAACAGTACAGTGTTTTACTGCAAACAGAACAAGGTTCTCTATTTGCAGATCGAATCACTGCTTAATTATGGACAAAATTGTGAAATTTCTCAGTTTTAAACTGCAACCTAATTTTTTACAGAGATGTTTCCCTATTTTTGTAGCTATGGAAACAGCCTTTTGTTTCTTTAGAAATAAGCCAAGAATTAGGGGCCAGGCCACAAAATACTTTATTTTATTACAAAACCACCAAAACGTGATTTCTCACCAGTTTAACTGGCAGTGAGAATATTTCACACAGCAGTACCATGTACTGATGCTCTCCTGGGGAAGCTCAGCAACAGTAACTTTGGCTGAGAGTTAGGACTATTTTTGGAAGCTTCAAAAGTATCTAGGGAAAGTACTTTTCACTTTTATTCATATAAACAGTATCTCTATTTATTAAAAAAATGAGAAATGGCTTCTCTTCAACTTCAAATGGCTTTGACAATAAAATTCTGCTTATATCAAGGTCTTGGGAGACACATGAAGCCTTCTGATAAATGGGGTGTGTGGATGATGAAGAGATGACTTGAAGACTCAGGAAGAGATGCTTCAGACTCCCGCCCCTGGAGCACAGTGAAATAAAGATGAGTTCACTTAGATCCTAGCTCTGTTGCCTACCCGTTTAATCTCTTGCATGCCTGCATGGGGATGGACTATGATGAACTATACAGTCTTTTCCATCTTAAATTACTAAAAGGCTAAGTAAGTCATTCCTGCTGTGAAAAGAAGGCAAAAACTATCTAAATGTTTAGGTTCCTAAGTACAGGCTTAAATCATATTGAAGTCTATAGAATTTAAAGTACATGCTTAAATGTTTTGCTGAATAGGGATATGTTGCTGAATCATAGCCAAGACTTCTTAAGTTGATGTACTGTTACCCATGAAATTACTAATATGCTCAATATCAACCCTGTACTTAAATGCATTGTTAAGGGGGAATAGACTTTTTCAGGGCTTCTGGTTCATTCTCTACAAGAGCATCTGGCTGGATCAGGGATTCAGAATAAAGCTGATGAGTAAAAAGGTTAGAAAATAAAAAGCTTAACCAGAGCAGGAAATTGTGGGATGAGCCAGGGCAAGACTTTTCGAGACAACTAAGCTGCTATTGACAACTTTAAGGGTCAGTACACTCTGCTGTGGTGTTACCTCTCATTCTGAAATTTGCTTTCCAGTGAACAGAAAACGAGATTAGGAATTTTACTGGAAATGTATCATCTTCATTGGTATAAACTGTCTGATTTCCATCCCTTTGTGTCCATCGCCTAAGGGTATGCCCAAATGTTTACATCGGCAGCAGGCTAAAGCTCATGGTGTGAACAGGAAACAAAGTAGTTTAACACTGTCTGTCACTGCATAATAATTTCCAGTACCCTTTTCTAACTTTCTTTTTCTGTCTTCCACCACTTCTGCAATAAAGTGTCTGATCCACCAATGTGTCAAACCTGCAATGTACTCTGACGCTCTTGCTGCAAACCGTCGGTCAGCGTATCTGTTTGCAGTTAAGCATATATGTGCTGACAGGATTTACTGGTTATGGCTGGAGTGATCAGCAGTGACGAGATTAAACCAAAATTTTTGAACAAAACATCAATGAGGCTTTAGACATCAAAGATGGTCTTAAACCAACTGCCTCTAAACTTCAAGGAAGATCAGGTTTGGGTTCGAACATTGCACCCTATGGCTGTTCGAAAGCTGTTCAAATGAAAATCCACAGGGAGGTTTTGTGTCTGTCGTTCCTTATCAGAAACACCAGTCTCAACTGTGTGGCAGTACATTTTCCCATTCTGTCAGGCGCTGTCCTTTGCCCTCAGTTGCTCTCCTTTTTGGAGTTGATGACTTTCTGGAGGTCAGACCTCATGAAAAAATTGTCGGGAGTTGATTTCTGAATACCAGCCATTCTTACACGTCCAAGTAAGTAGCAAGCAAACCCATATGTTAAAGCATTAACTAAATAGCATGCACTAGGAGTGCTTGGTGGTGTTGCTCCCACTGGCTGCTGCGCTCCCGCCAAGTGCTGCTGCTGCCGCCATCACTGGGGCCCTGCTCGCCCTGTGGCACGGCGCGGCCACTGCATCCACACCCAGCTCCTTGCCGAGATGTGCTTTTGAAAAAGAGCAACGGGAAAAATGCTGCACTTCAAATTACTGCAAGCCATTAAACAAGTGGCTTGGTCTAATCCCTCTTTTCATTGCGCGCTTCTCTGTGGTAGAGTACTCTTTGTTACTCTTTCAGTAGCTCTCCTTTGCCAACAAATAACAGGCATTAAGGATAGAAAAACAATAAAATTACATGAGGAGAGAACAACAATCAGTACACAAAGATAAAAATCAGCAATAAACACTTTCAGCTGCCAGCCCTACAACGTATATAAATGACAGAGGGGTGTGAGTTGAGGCAAGGGAACAGAAGCGGTGAGTGCAGATCCAGGAAGGGATGGTGTAAAGGCTCCTGGCAGGAGCTTGGGAAAGCCCACGTGGTTCAAGAATGCTGGAGCCACAAATAGTTTAGGCAGGAGGGCCCACTACACCCAAATGCCACATCACTCTGTGTCCCTTTGGCTTCCTGGAGTTGAAAATTGAGCTTTAGGGTTAATGTGGTGTGTCAAACATCCAGGAAGCAGAGGTGGCACATATGCCATAAAACTGACCCTCTGAGAGCAAAAGAGGAAAAAAAGATTTTTTTTCTCTCTATGATATTGAAGTCTAGTCTACAAATAGAATAAAATGCTTTATGTTTATGGAAAAAGAGGAGCTTTGCTAGGTACTTGCTAGAGATATTTTTCACTGTCTAGTATTCATTTCTAGATGGCAGGTCTTAGCTTTGTCATTCTCCTCCCAGTTTCAGTGCTGCCCAGCCCAAATCTCAAGTTGCTATTATTTTGAGAAGGAAAATTTTGAATCTGGTTGAAAGAATGACACTTCTTGCAACAGACTGATTGGAGGAAATCAGTCTGTTGTTTGGTGCTGTTTGGTGCTTGCTGTTTGGTGCTGTTTTGAGGTCTGGGATGTTAGGGGTGGTCCAGCAGAAGAGGCATGTGATGGGCTGAGTGCAGGTGAAGTGGTGAGGAGCACGCTGAATTCAGTTTGCCCAAGCTGCTCTGTGGCTGGCAGCTCAGATGGCCGCTGCAGCCCGAAGCGGGGTCGCTGGGCCAGTTCTCCATTTTCCTTTTCTTTTTTTTTTTTTTCTTTTACCTGCTGACACTAACACACAGTTTCACAACTGTGGACAATTTCAGCTTAATTTTATACATGTAGCAAGTGGTGGCTGGCAACAGATGTTCTCTGGGGTACAAAACCCCTATAACAACTGCTCTCTGAAGTAACAGTTTTAAAACACTGGTGTTTTAACTGCTTCCCTGCTATTAAAACTGATGGGTACTCAGTTCTTAAGGTCACCCTCTCCTCCTTTGCTCCAAAGTTACAGCCCAGGCACCACACTACCATTTTGCAAATGCCAAAGACCATTTTGGACTGATGAATTTATTAAAGGGATTAAGAGAGGTAGCTACTACAACAAGAAACGATTCGACTTTGTGTCCAAGGAGCTCCTTTCTGGGCAGATACAGGCCGGATGTCAATGGAGAAGCACTATTGCTGTACAGGTCAGGTGTGTTCAACCCTGAGGATCACTGCAGATGGTGTGGGGCAGACATGGAGATCCTAGTGCCCTCAAACATGCCAAATAGGTAAATCCTGTTTTCCCAGCATCTGTGAAACTCAGAAGAAAAACTGAACCATCATCTATATGACAGGGGATTTGTCATGTGCAGACTGTGATTTTAGGTCCAACTTTCATGGAAAAGGAAGGTTTCATCTGATTCAAGGAATCATGTGCTATGGAAAAGCATTATAGGTTGCCCAAGTCAGAATAGTCCTTCCCCAGCTCAGATTGTTGCTTTGTTAAAGGGGGATGGATACAAACCATGGAACAAACAAAACCTACCATTTACTTTAAAGGAATACTAATACAAAATGGAAAAAATAACTCCTGATTAAATTCAAGGACTGTCATAATGAGAAAATATTTTCACCTTTGATCAAATAGAAGTGGTGCTTTTCAGTGCTTGAGACAGACACAACTAAGCTTGCACAGCAGCAAACTGGACAACAGTTTTAAAATACTTTAAAGAAAGGATCATTGTTGTCTATAGAGCTCCTTTAAATGCATGTCTGTATGTCTGAACTGAGGCTTTTATAAATTCTTTTTTCAAGCAGATAGCTCAGAGAAGTGACCTGTTTAGGGTCCACAATAGATTAGTGGCAGAGATGAAGAAAAACCATCCCTGTCCACTGATCTCCAGGCCTAAACTGCCTTTCCTGTTCACTCTTTTGTGGTATTCCAGCCTTCTAGCTAGTGCATTTTGCCCATTTTTCTCCAACATTATACTAACATTATACTAAGCACTGAGGGGCAAAACCAGAAGTTACTTCACATATTGATTTGTCTTTTTAAACTGGAAATTGTTTTAGTCAACTCTTCAGAGTATCTATTGTTTCTTTCTTAGCCTATTGACAAGATTTTTCATCTAATCCAGTGTCCCAGTTTTAGCAGAAGCCAGTGGCAAAAGCAATACTGCTGTTAAATGGATTGTTATAGACTGCACAATGCAGTTCTAGTCCTGCATGAAAAACTGCCAGTCACTTAATCTCTCTGTGGATGTCTGGTGTAGCACAGCAACACCTGAGCTAGCTTTAAATTAGCTAGGTGTGACAGCATTAGCACTTGAACTGCAGCAGCATGGGGCTCAGCACTGACTGGGAAGCTTATGTTCAGTATTGAATGGAGCCCTCAATACTTGTGATGAAAGAAATATAAAAGTAGTATCTCCATGTTATAAAACACTGTCTTTAAAATCTCGTTATACTTAGTACAGCTAGACAAAACTGCTGGATGCATATGTCACATGCATTTCCTTTTTGAATCTGGAAATGGAGAAGTTAATACAGTGACAAACTGGCCATGAAACTGATAGTCTGATGCTTCAGAAAGCCAGTATACACCACCTTAACCTTTCTTTGAGGTCATTATTAGTATGAGACTCTAGGACAAGCCATTGCTGAGTAATGCACACATGAGGATGCTGGAAATATTCAGCTCTGCCTCATCCTTTGCTATGCACCCATGTTGAGCGTCACTCAGCTTAACCATATAGAGCCCAGCCTGGAGTATTTTATTGCCAGGCATCAAGAATGACCCACGCACAAGGAATCTCATCAAACTTTTCAATCATCAGATTAACATTCAGTTTGACGCTCCCTTGGCTGCATTTTGCAGTTTGTTCTCTTCTTTAGAGAGAGGCAAGATGTCCATAAGCGGGCTTAGTCCACCTTCAAGAATCATGAGAAACCAACATAAGGTTTATCAACCACCCCAAGAAGAAAGACCAACAGTAGCCTGTGTTTGATAGTCTCTAACACTCTAGTATGTCATCTATGGCATATTAGAAAGATTCATGAAATTTAAGCGTGGCCAGTTGTCAATAACCATTTGTAAACAAGTTACAATAGTTTCAGTTTTCCCAAGTTAACTTTTTAATAAATGATTCCTCCTCCCAGTGAAATAAGTAAATAAACAAACAGAGTTGACAATAGAAGTCTTTTTGAAACACAGAAAGGAAAAGAGGATTACACTTTTGTCAGACACACTCTTTGCCACTGGGAGAAAAGGCAGAATCTCTCTCTTTCTCTCCCTCTCTGCCAAAATGCCCTGTTTAAATGCTGCTGAGATACATGATTTAACAAAGTTGTTTTATCCCCATCAGGGAAAACTCTTATCTGTACTGGAGGTCACAAGAACTCCTTGAAAAGAAAATAGACACGATGTTTTCAAGCTGTGAGAAAACATATCTAATAATTTTTTACCAGCTCATCAAGATAGTTTAATAGTGAAGTGATAATGAAATGACCTCATAACTCTTTGCTCTTGGGTTATGACAGGCCAGTCTAGTAAATTAAATAGTTCTACTATCACATGGGAAACTATTCCTTCTTTATACTAACTGGAAAGAAACACTATTATTAGTGTTCAAAATAGCTGCAGTTCCACAGCAAGCGCATATCTCCAGCCATAATGCTTTGCAGCAGAAGACGCAGCCTTGGTGAGTCCCTCCCTCTGGCCTTCTAGGTGGTCTTTCCTGCAGATCTAATGATAGGTCTGACAGAGTGATTTATGGTATTTGTCCATGCCTCTGTGTTTTTTGCTCCTCAGCTTTGGGTCAGCTCTGGTCTCCAGCGCTCTGTGGTTGTTCTTAACACATATTCGGTAATCGCACAGACCAAGACTTTGTTTTTCTACATTTGTGTTTTCTTTCATTCTGTCTGCCTTAGAGTTTTCAATAACACTCATTGCCACAGGATTCTGCTTCTATATTTCATCTGTCAGTAAAGCTCGAGCTAATCTGCTGCCACTAACAATCCTCTCTGCTAGCTCGTATTTACACGCATGCACACAAACACAAGTTAAAAATGTATGATCACATTACTGCTAGGTCTGGATCCTTGTGCCTCCCATGCTTGATCCACATCACATTAAAATCAGTAGGAAGTTTACCGTAAATGTTAACAGGAATTTTAGTAAGCCCACTTTATCTATGTGGGGGATGGACTGAATTCTCCTATATGGTGCACAGAAGGAAATAATATAGCACAGAAGGCCCACTTTCATGCTTCTCCTTGCATGCAGTCACACTAACATGAAGTGCTGGTTACCAGTTTTTGAGAGAAAAACAGTCTGAGCAGGGCTGTGGCAGGAAGAACCTCTCTGCTCCACGTTCCTGGGGCACTTTGGTCACCTCATCATAGTGCAAGCAAAATGCCTCCAGGACTTGAGGTTCCACACCCTTCCGGAACATGTGAGCAGCAGTGAGTAAAACGCATGACAGAGCCCATAGCCTGAGATTCCTTGGGATGAAAATGTCCTCTTGTACTTGTCTTGCTAATAATAAATCACACATGATTTGCTGCATGGATGCCAAACATGGCACCACCCATTCTTTTTTATTTAGCAACTGTTTCTATACAGTGCTGCTTCATCTGATTATAGTTCTAACAACCAAAACATCTCTGAGATAGATACTTCTTATAGGATCAGTAAAATATTGGAGGTCTACCTAGGGTGGTCTAAAGTATTTCCATTGAAAAATATATAAAAATCTGAATTCCAGTGAAGGAACAGGCAGATAAAAGGAACTCAGACCACTGTGTTAGTTTTAATTAAATGGGAGAAAGAAAGGGCTGTTGTATATATTTTACACACAGAATAAAACCCTACAGCTTTTCTGCAGGTGAAAATTCATCTCAGGCCAATGTGAGTTTTGCCCTAACTGTAGAATCAAGCCAATATTTACATTTCTTTGCACACCTGAGCCTATATTTCATGATTAAATAAAGTTCCACTGAATATGAAGAATGGGAACTCTGTCCAAGTAGGAAGCTTCCAGTCCTCAGTAGTTACCCAAATTGTAATTTCTCTCCATCATTTTAGAAGAATAATAATTTTGGAAAGCAGCAGCCATGAAAACAAGAAAACAATAAAAAAATTAAAATAGACGAGAATGCAACTTTCATGGTGTTTTATCCAAGATGTTTCACCACCACCTGAGAGTCATGGTCTAGAAGAAATGACATTGAAGTAGCCAGTGGAGAACACAGTGCAGCTCAGAGCAAATTATGAGCTAAAATTTCCAGGAAGTGTCTGTGATTTGTTTCATATTTTAACTTGGGTTGTAGGAGAGAGAGCACGAAGTTTAGTTAATTTGCTCTTGAAGCAAATTAAGAAAAATATTTTTATCAGTAAAAAACCTAGAAGATACTGTATTTTCTAAAATTTCTGAGATGTCGTAAGAGACAAGGGACAAACCAAGGTAGGCCACCTCATGCAGTAGAAGCATGATGGGGTAAATGTAGCTGGCTGAGGTAGCCCGATGTGAAATGTTGATTTGGGACCACAAAGCTGATGGGATTTTTCTCTTAGTCTGCATTTGACTGACAATCAAGACCAAACCTTTTCACTGAGTGATCCCACCTCAGGTTGTGCCTTTTCTTTATTTAGTCCCATTCTTGCCCTAGAGATGGGAAATGTCAATCCTTCCCTCCTACAAGGTCTAGCTGTCTCAGTGGCCCTGGAGAGTCTTCCTACAGATGTGAAACAGAGACTCTCCCCATCCCAACCCGTTCCACATCTCATGATAAACATCTCCTGGCTGGACCCAGGAAGGAAGATGACCAGAGAAGTAGGGGGTTCCTCTGCGCAGGCCTAGCCAAGTCTGAGCCTGATTGCTAACAGCTGGAGGAACATTATAAGGGGCACTAAGTTTTTTGGTAGACCTGCACAGGTGCCATATTAAGCCCTAAGGCCTAACTTGAGTTTTCTTCCATCAGGGCTAAATTAGGGAGTTCACTTGCTCTCAGGTAGGGGTAGCAGGTTGAAAATCAAGGACTTTTATCTCAGAATTTCTGTATAGTTTTCCCTTCAGGAGGGGCAACAAGTTTGGATGCTCCAAAGGGGTGACCTCGCTGAAATAATGTGCTTGAGCATTGCTGTGAACCTGTATTTACTAACCTTTGCTAGCGTTTTGGAGCTGAGACTGTCTCTTGGCACTGGTGGAATTCAATACTTCTGTGGGATGGTGGGAAGAAGCATAACAAGGAGGTAGCATCCTCTCCGTAGCAGGGATCACCAGGAACAGCATCATCTTGGTTTACAGAAGTCTTCCGGAATATATGGGGTTTTTCTGTAGCTGACGATGCCAGTCATCCAGATCAGATACTGTCCTTGAACATCAGGAATGACAGATCACTGCCTTGATCCTGTGTTGGGGGCTTTGGCTCAGCTCCTTCTAAAAACAGCCCCAAAGAAACACAAACTGAATAACCGTATGGGACTGAGCAGTACTCACTATGCTACGTAGAAGCCCTAAACACTAAACAGTGATGGACTGCAGAGTAACAATACTTGACTTTAGACTTTATGTCCCTGCCTTTTGGAAATCTACTTCACTTAAATAATAATACTTTGGTTGAAGGAGCTCATGCAATTTAAAAAACTAAGTACAAGTGACATCAAGCTGTCACAGAAAGTGACAGAGTACAGTGGCAGAGTACAGGATTTCCTCTAGCAAAATGTTAAAATGGCTGAAACACCTGAGTGACATCTATTATGCTGCCAGTATGGGAAGTATTTGGTGGTCCCACAGCCTTAGCAATGCATATAGCCAAACCTGCCAGTGGGGAGGGAGCAAAAGGGGCATCAATTAAGAGAGGGCAAGAAATCTGTGATCCCTTCCAGCAGTCATCACAGTGGAAACAGCTGGCTCCAAGCAGGGTTTGGGAAGGTAAAAATAACAGGTGAGAACAGGAATGAAGAGCAGCCTACAGGAAAGGCCAAGAGGCTTGGAGCGTGCAAGAGATCAGAGGATGGTTTGGGAGAGGATAGACTGAAAAAGTATATAGATGGTCCAGCTGTATTTGTCCACAGAGAGGGATTCCATCACTTATCCCTAGTGACATTACTAAAACCATGGGTCCTTTTCTGCACACCTCATTTTCAGACATTGCAGTCCAGACAGGCATTTGGTGCTGCTTATTTCTTTTTATCTGGCTGCTGTTTTGAGGAGCTATGCCACATCAGTGAGACACACACTACTGGGCTTGGGGCTCTGTGCCTCGCTAGTGTTTGCATGTGTGACATTACACCTGCATCAGAGGTATTCCATCCCTGCAGGCTGGACCCAGACAGAGCATTATTCAGGTGACATACTGCTTCCAAGCTCCAGTAATGTTGCTGGGCAGACTAAAAGCAGAATGTGGTTTGCAAATATGGGACCTATTCTCTTTCCCTGTACATCAACGGCAAAACTGCCATTAACTTTTGTATTTGTAGTATCTGAACCTTAACAACCTGCTGTGTATAATCAGCTCATGGCAATGAAAGTCTTGTTCAGCACATCTGGAAGACACTTCACTGGAACAGTTTGGTAGCACTCCATAACCTCATTGAGCCCTATTCCCTGCATTTGCTCCTGCAGTCAGTTGGAAAACGTTGGATGTGGGGGAAAAGGTAGGTTTCTTCTTCTCTTCTGTCTAATACACCATGCATTAAACTTATCACCTTATTTTAAGGAGAACTGTGCTCCAGATGAGATTGACTCTTGGGAGCTTCTTATAACTACCACGGAAGCTAAATTACCTGCTGTTCTCGGAGAAGCAGGTGCTTACAAGCAGTCCTCTATGCACAAGAGGGAGAGGTTACTGAGAGGACAACTCATAATAATGGAGCTACTTGTGGACTGCATCTGGCATATGTAGTCACATGAGGTCTTTTGTTCTACACTTTTCTGATTTCCAGGCAGCACTAGCATTTTCTCCTCTCCAAACAAATAATAATAATAATAATAATAATAATAATAATAATAATAATAATAATAATAATAAATTCAAAAGTTTTCAGTACAATGGAGATGTTATTTTTCTGCTTTTACAACAGACAGAGGTCTGAATGTGCGGAGCGTAGCAGGTCATGAGTAAACAAGTTGCATGAGCACACAGAAGTGCTGTTCGTCATGGCCTGAGAGAAAGCTGCCAAGTGTTTGTCTTCCTTCAAGTGACACTTCTCTCCAAGAAAAGACTAAAAAACATACATCAAGTGACACTTCCCTCCAAGAAAAGACTGAAAAACATACAACACTTAGAGTGGAATGAGGGAAGAAAATGCATTTGTTCTTTGAAGGAAGTGGTTTAGACTGGCTGTGAAAGGTGTCCGAATGAAAGGGAGCTTCCATAGCTTGTAATAAGTTATCAGATTTCCATTGGACTCATGCTCTGAAAAAATGTTTGAGAATGCACAGAGCTATGGCTATGCAAGACATCTTCTTTGGAAGAATTTTAATCCTTCTGGAATACCAAAATCTCATTGGGAACTAAAAGTCCCAGCGTCTAAGTTCCTTGCTTTGGGCTGGGTAGTAGAGGATAATTTACAGTCCATTCCAAAACTGCTGAGTCTAGACCATGACTTAAGGAGACTCTGCGTGGAAACACTAGTCAGCCCTGGCTGTGTTCCTATTCAGGATGGAAGAAAGGAAAGCTGCATGAATCCAAGAGACTGAATAAAGGTTTCCCTCTAAATGTGCATTTTTGCAGTGTGTCAGGGGTCTAAGTGACTCATACCATTCAGCATTTGCCATACCAGCAGATAAGCTGGGCTGTTCTCACCAAGACCTTAAATATGAACTGCAGGGGTCCTAAACACTGTCTGTGTATCTTGCATGAGCATTTCCATAGGTCAGAAAACACTGAACTTAGCCTGATCTCATTGAATACTGAATTGCTCTAACTGTAGACATGAGCAAGTGTACCCATTCAGTGAAGTTTCCTGGAATAAGTGGTGGTTGAGAAAGCAACTGTACTTTTAGAACTACTTTAGAAATAAATCTTCTTTGTTATGCATTGCTTATGACTTTGTTAATGGTCAAATGAACAATTAAATAAGATCAGAAATTTAACATTAAATGAGGATGTGAAAAGAAGGAGGCTCCCAACCGAGGAGGGAAGTATTGATTTTTGTGGCTTGTCATAACGTGAGGATGGGTCATAATGAGTCACCTTATTGTCTATGGACAATAATGAGTGCAATAGGAAAACAACCCTGGGATAATACCCCAAGAGACAGTAAGAAAAAAGAGAAGACATTAAGATCAAAGGCAAGGATGATACCGAAGTAGAGATGGAGGGAATGGATGTGGAAACATTAGAAGTAAAGAAAAAAGGGGAAAAATTAAGTGGAAGCACTGCAGAAGCAGTAAATTAAGGACAGGATTTTCAAAAGTGCCTCACTGTCCTAAAAAGTTGTAATTACTTTCCCATTGATGCTGGCAACAAAAATAAGTAGAGGTGGCAGAGTCAGGCTAGCAATGAGCACTTAAAAAAAAATCTTACCTTAGAATTACATTGCTTTCTTACAACTTCTGCTGCAACAATGACGTCAAGCAATACTCATGGCTGCTAAATTACAGCCAGTGTCCACTTAGAAGTTCTGGAAAACCTCAGATGTCTGTGGCATTAAGACACCCAGCAGCAATTACAACACAGGAACTTTTTGAGGCCCTCAGAGGCTGGTTAGAAAACTCACTTGTTTTAAATAATGTGAAATATACATTATTGTGGAGCTTAGAAAAATCTGTTTCTCCGAATAATTCGATTAAATCACTAAAAGTCAAATTGTATTTACAAACAACTTAGGCTTCTATGCGCTCTTTCATTATTCTGGTTTCCTAAGTGGAGCACTCAGGAAAAGTGCCAAGTTTATGTCTCCGTGGACTGGGCTTCTCCCTGTTTATCAGAGTCCGATCAGATTGGAGGGAGTGGCATCGCGCGCTTGCAGGTGCTGCCCTGCCAGCGAGCCCCAGCCCTGACCTGGAGGGACCATTGCTGGGCGTGAGAAGGAAGCTCAGGCTCCACACCTTGAAACCTTTGGCATCTTTGCTGAGCCTAATAAGAAAGAAGCTAGTACTGCTGGTAATGTTTGTGATGTGTCCTTTTATCCACAGGAGATTATCGCTGTTCATTTCACAGTTTGCATAGGTGATTTAATAACTTGCTAATGGCGACTGCTTTGGTCACTACTACCTCGAACTGGGTTCATCCCAGTGGTTTAGTATCTCACTTTTAATCCCTGAACTCAAATGTGCAGCAAGGGGTTTAGGGTCCTAAGACATAATTCATTTGCATTTCCACAGGGATCAAATTTAAAGTCTAACAAATGAAGTATTTACCACTTGGACATGTTGGAAAGCTCAGATACTTATGTTTATTAGTTCAGAGTGCAATAATTATTAGCTAGAGAGAAGCACAACTGCAATCAAAAAGAAAACTAAATAAAACCCACCTACACAGATTTCTCACACTGGGCTCCGGGCATGACTCACTGGTTATGTATTAGGCGTTGTGGGTGGGTACTCTAATTTGTATGTGTTCCATTGTTTAGATGTGTTTTGTATGCGCTAATTCTGACTTTCTGTTTTGGCAAAATCTTACAAAAAAAAAAAAAAATCCCACCACCCTCTTGGTTCACAGTCATGAAACACAGCTGCATTACCTCACCTGCCTATCTTGGGATTAGGGTGGGCTCCACCGGGGCAAGCGATCAGCGCTTCCTCGGGCTGCCGGGAGGAAGCACTCTGCCAGCAGCCACAGACACTACCTGAGCTTTTGCAACATCTTACCCACTGCGTGGAGAATCGTTTTGCATGCTTTTCAGGCCAGATTTTCAAGACCAGAAAAACATTTTTTTTGCTTTAAAGCATTAACGGGAGAAATAACTCAGCCTGTAGTTTGCAATGCATTTCTGAGCTCAGTCTAACAAGCCAGCAGACAAGAATATATTAAATGTTAAATGGAGAGGACTTTTAAGACTGAAGAAAAAGGGCATCCTTCCAAAATATTGTAATGCCAGTGCATGCCTAAGCTCAAAAAGAAAATGATTAGAAAACATCACGAGAAAATGATTAGAATTGAAAGTATTTTCTTGGCATCAGACCACCAATAACCATCTTCATTTGTGGAGCATAAATTATAAGTAAGAATTCAAATGCTAATTGTATAAATTATACAATACATGCATTATAATTATATAAATATAATATATTTTTTCTATCAATAGTAAGATAGTTTACATGGCACTTGTCAACATGAAGTGAGAGAGGCAAATAGAAGAGCATGAAGAATGAAGTGTGATGACGACTAGAAGAATATTGTGATATATCTGGGAAGCTGACTAGAGCTGCTAACCCTTTTAGATGCTCGGGAAAAATGTAAGGCGCTCTCCCGCTTTCACCTTAATACGTGTCTTCCTGATAGCCTAATACATGTCTCCAAATGCATTCTCAGGAAAGCTCTCCTGGCTATGCTGTGAAGTTTGGCAGGCGCCATTAGCTGTGTAAACTACCATGACCACCACTGTTGAGGAGTAAGCCTACAGTGGGTAAAATAGACACTGTGTCACTGTGGTAGCTATCACACCATCACTGGATGACAGAGGAGGAAAAGGTCTGCTTTCCTCCAAGAGTTCATGCACTTTCTACAGATGGACGGCCTATCAAAACACAAACAAAGAGACCAGAGGAGTCAAAAACCTCCTGCAGAACAGAAAGAGCTGGCAAAAAACCCCAGGTGTGAAGCAACGCCCTCCTAGAACATCTGAAGGACCAAATGACCCCGACCCACGCGCACTTTGGCTGCATCTCCGAGCTTCCCACGCCTCTGTAACCTGGCATCCCCCTGGATGCCTCAAACTTTCTGGAGACACCACAGCTGAAGCTGACCTTGCTGGCATCCCTGACAATACTGATGCCCAACTTTGCAGGAGACAGAAGCTAAATCAAAATCTTAAGCCTTAATATTCCACAGCTAATATAAGGAGGTACTCAACACACCGACATTTCTTGCTTCCCTTGTTTACTTCACTCACAAAATATGCAACTTTCTTGACCTTAAGTACACTCCTTAGGAGTGTTCAGGCTGAAAGGGGCTCCACATCAGCCAAAAATAAGCATGGTTGACCTTAATAACTACTTTCCTTCAATCACAAGGGAAACACCAATGCTACACCATTGTGTGCATCACTTTTCCTTAACGCCTACGTTTGCAGTGAAAGAACTGTGTATGTTAACCCTTTTGCTGCTGTTACCAATGCAAAAGCTTACAGTTTTGAGCAGGGTCCTTAACAGCCTTTCAGGTTTGTTTTCAAGGGGATACTTGTGGGATAATGCAAGTCATTCAAGTTTTCCACTACATCACAAAATTACACTCATGCCTGTTCCCACTATTTGTTTAAATATAAAATAGCACTCAACTTTCCAGCAGCAGTTTCCTGTTTAACAAGTATTTAAATGAATGGCTCAGTAGGTTTTACCAAGCACACTTGGCAGCACTAGAGGTGCGCAGCTCAGAGACTAAACACCAAACAGCGCTTGTGGGTGCTGATGAGGCAAACAGCAGGTAGATGGGGCAGGGTGACGCTGCTGTCCCATGCGTGCTGCAGACAGGGCTTGCTGGCAGGTTGTCTGCAAGAAAACAGAGGGAAATGCAGAAGCATAAAGCCAGGGAGACTATATGGCCTGAAATGAATTTAGGAGAGGAACATCAGACTTCCTCCTCACTCTTTTTGAGACACACAGCTAAAGAAAAAAGCTGCCTCATTGCTCAGACACCCTGAAGTAGCTGAGCGGGAATAAAATGCTACCCTTTCTCTTGCTGCTCCCTGTGAACTGGGGGCATTGGCTTCTGAACTAGCCCCTGAACTGCACTAAATAGGCAGGGAGAGGTGGACCTTAGGCCAAAAGGGACGATAAATTTTGGCTTGTCAGGGTGAGAGTTTTCCGTGTTTCTCACTTTTCTATCCACTGTGATTTCTGTGAAGTCTATGAAATTATGCCAGATTTAAAGAGGTGCAACTCACAGCAGAATTTCATCTTTACTACTTAATACTGATTCTTCTTAATTAATTCATTATGCCAGCACCAAAAGCATGCTAGGTGCCTATAACATTCTCATTTACTTCTCTATTTCTTATAATTTTATTTCATACTGCAAAACCATTTCCTGTAATTGGACCTCTGGATACCTATTGACTTTCCATAAAACTGGCTGAAAACTACCACTCCATTCTTCTATATTTTCACTGATATTTATTCAACTGTAGGTTCTTTAATGTTTTAATTGGTTGCAGCAGCTCATATATATGAACAGCTCTCAGGCAGAAAACATTCTTCCAATGATATTTCATATCAAGGAGGTTACTGCACTGGGATGAGATCAGCAGCCTTGTTAGAGGTATATGGAATTCAGTTAAATGCAAAATATATGGCACTGTACTAATTGTCTGTATTGCAGGGAGAGAGCGCAGCGTCCACTCAATGTAAATAATAAAGGTAGTAAAGTGGCAAAAAAAGACCAGTCCAAATTAAGACAAAGTGTCAGAATTTCTGGAACCGAAATGAGATGCAGCACAATACTAACACTAAATGGGTATGGTCAATTATTGCATTCATCACTGTAGAGTCTGCACAACTCACCACCTAAACAATTTGCCATTCAACATTCCAGAAGGCAGAGCGAGATTTTTATTCCATATCACCATGACGAACTTAAGCTGCTGAGAAATAAAGGGCTATATTTGGGAAAGTAGCCATTGATTCTGGTGGTTTCTGGGCTAGTTTGAAGCTTTTTTTGTCAGATATTAGCAGTTTTGGGTGCTAAGAATTCCTCTTTAAGTTGCTGGAAGGAAACCACGTGAGATACTAAAAACCAAATGAGACTCCAGAACTCTTGACCACATGGTTTGAACTTGCAGGATAGCAGAAACTATGAGTGAACTTGTCTTTAGCTCATTTTGCAGTTAGAGGAGACTGGGGACTGTTTAAAATCAAGCTGCAGTAAGTTCCTTACCACTGGTTGCACAGACCTAACAATAAATTTCTGACTGCCTACAGCCTTACAATGCCATTCAAAATTTTGTTGGGCTAAAGTGTCTGTGTAGCTGTCTGATTAAAACACATTAGAACCTTTGTGCAAGGGGAAAACCCCCCAATCTTTAAAGGTGTATTTTTAAAATCACTCGCCCTCTGTTTTAAGTTTCCATGGGCTGAGGCATTGTTGCTCTGTTGCTCCTGGGCTGGCTTATTATGGGGGGCTTCCCGTGGCAACTTGTATCCTTGATGGTTCAGAAGGTGGAAACTCTATGTAACAGGGCACCAGAATTCACATTTCACAGAGGGTTTAGCTGGGAGATTGATTGACATATATGACTTCACGGTCTCATGCCTCTCAATCAAGAGGGACTTGCTTCCAACTGGTAAAACAGAAATAAAGTGCTTTGTTGCCAATGAAATTGTTTCACTGATTCATACATGACAGGTAACTTGGATTAGATTGCTCATTATGATTTGAAGAATGTATTGTGGTAATATCTTTAAGCTTGCTGAATGGTTGATAAACTTTGAGGTTAGGAAGTTCACTATTAGCTCATGTGCTACAAGGCAGGAGAAAGTGCACCGATGGAGACCTGCTGGCCTCATTATGGTGCCGCAGGGTGAGCCTGCCTTCCCCAGGGTGCTGTCAAAGCTTGCTGGCCTGCGCTTGCCTTGTGTGGAGGTTGCAGCGCGGCCATGATCCCCTGTGCCATGCTCACTGCTGCTGGGGATGAGGAGGCCTGGCTTAACGTTAGGCTAGGAGACATTTCAGCTGCACCACTGCAGAAGGGATGCTGGGGAGAGGAGGGTGCTGGGGTAAGCGCTCTGAAGGATCTGCTGTCTGTGGTTAAAAAAATAGCAGTCATGTTTGCTTTTGGAGCTCTGGCAACGAGTGCCAAGTTATACTCTTAGGTATTAAGTCTTAACCAATAAATGATGACAGATAGCTAAAAGAGAGACATGGAAACCACACATGACAATTTTGATAATGAAACCTTCTCTCCCTTGTTCTCAGATCAGCTCTTTTGGAAACTGTGTTACGGAGTTTTTGGCTACCCATTCAAACCCACCGTTTTTAACAAAACTATTTCCTTGCACGAGGCACCAGCAGCTCATACCAGAAGCTGGTCAGCTAGTAACTTGAGGCTATGATTAAAAGAGCATTGGTCACAGCTCGTGGGCTAACTGCAACTCTTATCCTTCCTGCCCTCCAGCTGCATCTGCTCAGACCTTAACCTACAGCTGTTCCCTTGAGCTGGCATCACGCTTGTACCCCAAGGCCGCAGCTTGTACCCCTTTCTCATTACGTATGACTGCCTCAGCAGCCTGACTTACCTTCAGTGTCTGTGGTTTTAGGTGCCGTGACAATGGCAGTCAGGAAACCAAACTGACTTTCTAAGCCAGAGTTATTAAAAAACAAAAACATGAGAGAGAAAAGTGATGCGTAACAACATATCAGTACAGTCTACACGCATGTCTGCCTTTTCCTGGAGCTTTATCATTCCCTAGAGAGGGCCCCAAATCTCTCCGCAAGATGTGTCAGCATGTCCCTCTAAAACTCCTCAGCAGCTGCCTCTACCTCCATCTCATAAAAGAGGTTTTCTAAGTATTCAGCAATCTTTCAAAATCTAGGTCTTCAACTAAGAAATACATGTCATGCGTTTTTCCTAGAGTCAAAAAACCATGATGTAGCTCTCCAGCTTTGCTTACTACCCTTTCAAGCATAAAACAGTGTTTGTGCCTGTGGAGAGGACATTTTGGATCCCTGACTGCTCTTCCAGCAGCCCCTGTTGCATTCAATGGCACATAGGCAAAAAACAAGCGCCCTCATAACCTCTATGGTATACCAAATCCAGTTAATGGATAAATTACATAAATTATTACAGTCCATAATCTTGATTATTACAATCAGCTTCATATCTACCTAAACACCCCTTTGGACAATAGATAGAGAGACCCTAAAAAGATGCTAAGATTGTTAACTAAGGCATTAAAGACCATGTGGCATTAGAGAGTAAAAGAAAATAAAACAGGCAAAAGTATGTGGATTTAGAAAAGGAAAAAGTGAAGACAGAGAACCAGTATAACTAGGAAAGTTACTTACACAGGGAATTTGAAGTTCAACTCTGTCACTTGCAATGATGCTACGAGTGAAAATGTAGAGCCAGCAATTTTTCTATTGGTACATTAGACCAATAAAATATTAGGTTGTTTCATTTTTTTTCAAATAAATCAGAAGCTTGTGAATCACCACCAACAAACTTAAGCCATTTGTTTTTGCCTGCCATATGAAAGAGATCATTTGTCTTATTGAACTAAACGCAGTCCATATAAAATCTTGAAAATACCAATGGCAATAGCAGCACTGTGTCCTTGCACAGTGTTAAATGAATGACGAAATCACCTACTTGAGCAGATAGATTGTAAATAAGCATGTTTGATAGTTTTACATACAAGCGTTGGCTATCTGTGTACACTGTTAGATGACCCGCTAGATGACCCCCGGCTATTTAGAGATCCTGCCCAACAGAAAGGGAACATGACAAGCAGTTTCTGAAATAACACCTATGCCAAGTGCCTCTGGCCTTTCCCATTTGTCTGTGCAGTCTACAGATTCACATTATTACAGCTTTTTAAATGCTTTTCCTCTCCTTTGCTGCATCAGAAATAAAAGCAACAGGGAGAACCGCGAGACCTGGCTGCAGAAAAAAGGCTGAGGAGGAAAGCAACCCAAAGGAAAATACACAAGCCTTTCCCTGTATCATCCAGTCTGGTAACACCAGCATCACAAGTATAACATAGTCAGAAAGTAATGCCATTTTTGAGTTGCCCTCTTCCCTTTACTTTTGTCACCCGCAATATTTCTACAGTCTCGGTCAGAAGGCTTTGTGAAATGTTTCTGTTTTTACAAAGGGTATTGTGTTTTGCTCACTGGGCATGTACAGTGCCTTCTGGCTTGCCTGGCTCCTGGTAAACCCGGGTGTTTCCTTTGCGCATGACAAAGGTAGGAAGGAGCCTGCCCAGGGACCAGGCTGTCCTGCTGACCTGCTGGTGCCACCAGCAACACAAACCCTTTTCCCTGTGAGCCGGCTTCCGGAGATCAGCTCTCTGCCAAGCCATTCGCTATGGCCACACACTGCCACTGGAGTTTAATTATACCCTTCATCACACAAAAGCGGCTAATTCATGCTATAAATCATATCCTGACATGCAAACTTCTGGCATCTCATTTTGTTCGTGTGAAATTATTTAGTGCAACTGACTTTGAGGTGAGGAACTCTTTTATGTTGTTGATGTTTAGAGAAAGATTAATAAATTATTTGTTATTGGTTTAATAAATGCACTCCACAAACTGCAATCAACTGTCTCCTATTCATTTCACAGCTCCTAATTGGCTCGGGGTACAGGTTCTATTTCCAGTCTGAAGCACCAAGCTTATGTTTATTAAAATATAATTACCTTAATGTAATTGTTTTGAATTATTACATCTCCATTAAGTAGGACATAGTTAAAACAAATAAAAACATTCCTTGATCAGAGCTTATTTTCTAACCAATTATGGAAATGACCACAGGAAAAAAAACCCCAAACCCCACACTTCAAATTAAGTTGCTTTCCTCATGTGAATTAATCAGTCTTTGTACCCACATTAGGGCTGTACTTAAAAATGATTTTTTCACCTATAGTTTCTGCATCACTCCACAAACTTCAAAATATAAAAAATTTGCTATTTTAGGGGTAGGAGTTCAGGGTCTACCCATTGTTCACAAGACTTTAATAGCAAAGACTGAATGCAGCAAAAGTCTCATATTTTTGTGTCACCAAACTCGAGGCTCAGACTGACATCAGAAACCTCAAATTTGTGAACAGTATTCAGCAAGGAGAGTTTAAGTATTTCCTAAGTTTTGGAAACATCAGTGTTTCCAAAAGCCAAAACTGGTTCCAAATGCGCATTTTGCAGTTTTCTCCTATCTTTAAAAATGCACTTGCAGAGGCCGAATCTTTAATGGATTGGCAGGGAGGGGGAAGAAGAGAAGATGATCAACTAGGCTAGAGTTTGAACTGTTTAAAAATTGGCTTGCAATGGTGCAGTTTGAACTAATTTCTCATTTCCAGGAAACTAGTGTGGCCAAATTCAGTTGCTTTACATAAATTCCACCTTCCAATTAGGCTGTATTTGAAGGCCTGGATGAATTTTCACTTGCACAAAACCTCAGGAGTAAGATTCACAAGTCAGCCTTTCTTACTCCTGTGATGGATCCATATCACTGAGACTTCCAGTGCTCTCAGTTTCTCTGAGTAGAGACGACCATCCAAAGAGAGAGGAGACCTTCACTTTAAAACATTCTTTTTTTGCTGTCATTTTACTACAGCTCTTGTCCTTCTCCACCCCACAAAGCCACAAAAGCAAATTAATTTTACTCTTCCTATACCCCATTCAGAACAAGGTCTCCCAGAATCACACCAGTGTTCATGGCATTTTAGATATTAGATGGGTTCTTCAGATTGCAGAGACAGTAAGTATTGGGCCAGAAAAGCAGACTTGTCAGAAAGAAATCTCTGAGCAGCATCACATGTTCAGGGTAGCTGGGAGTAGTGTGATCTGGCTTGCACTCTTCAACAGGGGTACCAAACAGAGGTCCCATTCCAGTCTAGCTTTCTTCCTCTCCTCACACTGAAGATGGCACTAGGTAGCACTGCTGTGAAGCTGGGGTGCGTGAAGCAATGTAAATTTTTGTGATTTCAAGGCTGCCAGTGCTCCTGATTTAACTACAAATCTCTCAGTATTCAATTTTTTAATTAAAACTCCAGGTCCTGGATTTGCAGCTGCTTACAGCCCTCATGGGTATGGAGAAGAGCTTTGAACACTGATCTGAGAGCCACCTAAAAGTATAAAAGTGAAATAATTTTAAAAAGCAAATAAAAAGAAACCCATGTTTGTTTTTATTAAATCTCACGATCATTAAGTGAGTCCCATGATTTTTCAAGACGTGATTCATGTGTTTTGAACATAAGGGTGTAGCCAAAGAACAACTATGAATTAGGTCTCCCAGGTTGCACAGTCCACTGAGCTGTGTAACAAAGTCGGCTGCGCAGCCCCTGTGCACATCTGTGATGCCGGGGGCTGACTCAGTGTAACTTAAGACTGAGCCATAAGAGTTATCTAGAGACCAGAAAAGGAAGGTCAGCAAAGGAGGGGTCAGTGCTTAAACCAATTTGCAAGAGCAGTCTCTTTGGCAAGCGTTAGAGCAGCAGGGTGCTCCCTGGACGGAGTGCTGTCAGCATGGTGCAGTCTTGCAAGGAAGTTCTTCATGAACTGAGTTTGCAAGACCAAAAGGGTAAAGGGTAGTGCTCTGTGCTCACCACTGCCGCAGCAGCAACAGGGGATTTCCAGGGTGCCTCCTTGCCATCCCCACAGGCATCCCAGACACAGCGTGTTCAGGAACTGCAGCTGCCCCACCAGATCCATAGCTCTTGCAATGCAAGAACTAATTTCCACATTTGTGCACCTCTAAGTTATTACCATCAGGAAAGCAGAAAGGTTAAATCCTGATCTGGTTTGTGAATTACAGTTTTGTTTTTCTAATCAGCTGGGGTTTTTTTCTCCATTCTCTAGTCCTTGCCTAGTTGTTTGTCTGTTTTGGTCTCCTGTTTTACCTTCTCAGTTGCTGATGGTTTAAGCTTTGTGGCTAAGGAACGCTCTTTCTTATTTAGCATGTATATGAGCACATCCCTTGAGCACTACTGTAATACCAAGAGATTGTAGTAGTCTGTTCTGTAAACGGCAGTGTAATTTTACAGCTGCAAGAATAAAAGACTTATTTAATATGGGATATTTATTCCATTGCTGCCACTTCACAGAAAAAGTAGCTCTAGCCCTAGATACTCAAGAACAAGCCATACACCAGTGATGTCCATGTGTCCTCTTGTGGCAAATGATGTTGCCCCTTACGGCTACAGCCTGGAGCCCTTTTCTGCACTGAATAAGCATGGGTCAGAAGGAACACCTGTGTATTAATCACATCACAGCAGAGGGGCTACGGTACCCTGGCGAACATGGCAGCTGGCAGCGAATGACTTCCCAAACACTTTGTTAAGCCTCTTCCTGCTCTAATTTTGAGCAACCGTGGGGAAAGAGATTGACTGAAAGATGTGGGTTCAGTGACCTGGCCTGGGTGATCTATGGCAGCTCGCTGGCCTGTGGTTTGACATCCCCACACACATTTTAGAGCTAATATTTTCAGGAAGCTCTTCAAAGCTTTTAAGGAAGATTTAATGCACCGCCAGAAGAGAGTTTCTAATGCCATTATCTGTGTACTCATTCACACCCTCTTATTTTCCCTTTCTCCTTTGTTCATGGAGGCAGGGGAGGCTGGCGGAGGCAGAGAGCAGCGTGTGACAGGCTGGAAGGAGCCCCGCAGCCAGCGGGGCGGTGGAGTCGCCCCTCGCAGAGAGAGGTGAACATCAAAGAGGGTTTGATGGGTTCAGGAAAGACCTGTCGGCTTCCTGCCGGCTGCAGCGCAAGGGCTGTGGTAGGGCAGCAGAGGGAAGCGGGAGGCGATGCAGCGGTGAAGTGGCACCGGCAGGGAGTGAGTCAGGGGAGCTGCCTGCCAAATGCAGGTGGCTTCGACAACGTGGCCAGCGAGCGCCAAGCAAAAATCTATGGAAAAGGCTTTTATCTCCTGGATAAAAACCCCGCAGTGCTATATTCTTATCAGGTACCCATTCTACCTAGATGGGCATAAAAATGCCAGTTACTAAATGGGCTGTAAAGCTCTGGGATCAGCTGGATCTTTCTGTGTGGTCGCCAGTCATATTTGGAGCAACAACAAACTTGTATGCATGCTTTGTGAGATACATGGATAACTGCACCTGTAGGGGTTTAAATATTGTAACTACAGGACCCTTAATACTTGCTGGGAAAGTGCTTAGCTCTCACTGACTCTACCTGACCAAACCAATCAACTGAACTTTTTGCAGAAAGCAGAAACTTTGGTCTCTTTGGCTTCAGACTGCATGGCATCTGAGTGACCTGCTGCCAGTGGCGTGGTGAGGACTGCTTTGGAGAACTGCGGCTGCTAAACAACAAAACTAGCAAAATCTGGTGTAAATTTGGCTTACAATAAAAATGACAAAAAACGTGATCCCAGACAAATTCCTCTTAGCTGCAAGGCTGGGTGATTCTTGGAGGGGAATACATAGAGACACTGGCATGAGAGAGACTTGAAATGGTGCTTCCTTCTCCTTGTAGCAAGGGGATCAGCAACAAAAACCAAGGAGCTGAAACAGCAGATTTTTTTATGTCAACATAAGTAAAACATAACACAATGAAATGCAGAGAATCTTCTGGAGGATTTAGATGAAAAATAAAAGTTTCAGCCTTGTGGAGATATGATGACTGATCAGCAGGCCCCAGTGCACTAATAAGAAGTCCCCTCTAAATGAGGGCCAAACAGTTAGTTTGCTATTGCTTTTCAGCACCTTTTGATAAAAAAATATCAGAAAATAGCCCTAAATCAAAGGATGAAAGTGTTCAAAGGAACAGGAATGGTCCGTATCCTCACATGTGCTGCCCATAAACTCCATAGTGAGACAAGAAACACCATCTGGGCTATCCACAGAATCTATGCATTTGCTCACTTGCAGAAAACAGAAGAAAGAAGAAGAATATGGGATATGCCAGCTAATCATCATGACATTTTGTTTTAACTTGAACAGCTTTAATTTGGTTTGCTGTAAATAAAAATAAAATTTCAGGAGAGAGGTAACTGAGGTTGCAATTTGCTTAGAGGTTTACATTGCCATTTGGTTATGTTATAGGCAACCATTTTAATAGCAGAGGTGGGGTACTTGACACTGGTTTTATTTATTTGTTCAGAGAGAGGGGCTTTGAGAGTTTTGGTTGCACAGCTGCTGAGTGAGTGATTTTCAGTTGTTTGGGACTGAGCACTCAGCTAACGCTCTTCTGTACAACCATGGCTCTACCCACCGGTTCCTGAATGGCTGATGGTCAGTGGATACGGTGCAGGGCGACAGGAGATGAGAGGAAGTGCTGAAGGGCAGGCTGAGGCTTTGCAGCCCTGCTGGTGGGACAGTGGCCAACCCCTCTGACATGAAACCCCATCTTAATTAGGGGAAATCTATCCAGATTAAGCTACTCTGCCAGTTAAAGAAACTGCTTATCCCCTGTGTGCACCTCGTAGACAGCCTTCCAAATTATTTCTTCTATCTGTCCTAAACGCAGCAACAATGACTATTTTTCCAAAGAAGCTGTAAAATCGTACACTTCATAAAGACCCATATCACTCTTGAACAGGGATGGTAAAATCTTCGCCAAGGTATATACGAATAGCCTAGCACCTTTTCTGACATCCATTATCCACACTGACCAGTCAGGGTAACCCCTCCAGAGGCAGGCCAACAATAACATAAGGAGGTTATTAAATATTATTCATTACCTTCAGTGGAACAAAATAGAAGCCTAATTTGCAGTCTTGGTTCCAAGAAAACATTTGATAGGATCCCGAGGGATTTTTTTGTTCTTTACTTTAGAAGTTTTTAATTTTGGCTCTGAGTTTAGATCATGGATAAAAATGTTTTTTCAGCAAACTATGCCTTGGTGATAACAACTTGAAATCCCTCCCACCTTACCTCTTGATTTAAGAGGAATGAGGCAAGAATGCCTCCTCTCCTCTCGCTATGTGTACCATCCTAGTCATGCTCACCAGGTCGTAAGTGAATAACTGGGAGGCAGCAATACTAGAACTCATTCTTTCAGATTGTCTTGGAAAACTAACTCAGCTCTTCCCAAAACATTTCCCACTTACCCGTGTCACAGCTAGGACTCAAAACCAATCTACCATAAATCAGTGGCCATTTCTATTGGCCCATTTTATTAAAAGTATATATAACCAGTGAATTCTTAGGTGAAACGGGTTTGAGATATTTTAGTGTAAAGAGTCTAGTAGAACTACATCCTATTTTCCAAGAAAATATACCAACTCTGTTAAAAAAAATATCACTGAATGCAGACATCTGGCAAAAGCTTTCTAACAAGATTTGGCCTTATATCCTTCTCAAACCCAAGCACTTTTTTTAACCCTTACTCCTTCACTTATTCAAAACCACAGATAAAACCATGAAACAAGACAGAATTTCTGTGGAAAGCCAACCTTCAAGATAAAGTATACTCAAAGGAACAACCTTTTCTACTTTCTCATTAAGTTAAAAAAAAAAAAAAAAAAAGGAAGAAATGAGCCAAGGCCATTTCAGCTGGTAAAACCCTGCCCTCCAAGTAATTTTTTGCACTTTCCATTACCAGTATTTTCCTCTTCTAAAATAAAATGCCCCTGCTTATTTGTGAAAACCTGAATGAAATGACTGGGAGACTGATGACGAGCTTGATCCTGCAAATGCAAATTAACAGCAGCAGCTTACACGAATGAAGCTCCTTCGAGGTAGGATGTGTGCCAGCACAGCCCTCACTCACTGCACCTTACTCCTGGAAGCCATGGCTCCAGCTACACACTAAAATGATCCTTGCCTTATACATTCCTTTTAAACAACAGCAAAACAAAAAATGTTAACGCATAAGTGCTAATGGAGCCCATCAGGTACAATCAAAAGAAAACAGGCTTTTCTCAGCTGGCATTGTTCACCTCAGTAATATTTTTAAGAACAACAGGGGAATGAATGTCCTCAAGACATGCTGCCTGATGTCTTGAGGACCTTTGCAGCATTATTTTTGGAGTCCAAGTGCCCCACAAGTGGTGCAATGGACACCTGGAGCGGTCAGACTTGCCACGCCCCTGCAAACCAGCGGAGTTACAGGAAAGGATTGAAGACAGAAAGCTGTCTTGGAGACTGTGCACTAACTGTAAGGCTAGTCCTACATCCCAGCTGACCATACATTTCCATTACTGGAAACAGGTAGTAAATTGGCACTTGAAGAAACTAGAGCCATCTCATGCTGCTACTTAATCAATTTGTATCATTTATGCAGATTCCAAATATGGGTGAGATGAATGATCCAGCACATGGCTTGAGGCCTGAGAAGTCATGATTGAGGCAACATTTCATTACCTATTAACTTGATTTTGATGATCCTGGAAAGTATTTATACATGAAATTATTGATATAATTGATTCTTTTAAGGTTCACTAGTTAACATATGTCAACATATTCCAAGAGTGACAGCATAAATATGTACATGGAAAGATTTAAGAGGATGAAGAGACAGCAGCACTATCTACTTAGCTCTTGGCTTGGTAATAAATATGGCTGGATGTAACATTTCCAATACTACAACATGGCATAGTCTCTTAAGCCTGTTAAAGGAGAAATGTTTGAAACTGGTGCAGAATTCAGATTATTTATTTTAAGTGACTAAATATTAGGCACCATGTTTTAATTCATCAGTTTAGGCTGTGCCCTTATCCAATTAGAGAGACATTCTTAAACAGGATAAACTGCCCAATATGATTCACTTCAGCATCGTGAAGCTGGCTCCTGAACTGGGGAGCCTGGAACTGGGTAGCCTCAGCGTCTGAGCTGGGGGGGACCCTGTCCTCTGCTGTCTGCAAGCCTCTGTGGTCTGCAAGGCCATCCCTGGAGTCAGCGCCGTGCCCAGCTGACTTTGATCTGCCTAGTCTGGAGTCCAGCAGCAGGGAATTGATGGCAGCAGGTAGCTCCCCATCATCTGACTGACAAAGCATGCGTGGCTGACAGCCCAAATCCTTACAGCTACTTGGATATCCACTACTCCAATGACAGCTTGTCCATGCACTTGCTCCTTTCTCTGCACTGTAGTTAATCTGTGATTAACCATTACATGGCCCTTTTATCTTCTGGATCCCAATCTATGACTTTGGTGGTGTGATGACTAAGAAATATTTACTGGGGTTTTGTTGAGCCTAATTATGAATGGGATTAACTGTTAAGTAGAAACCTTCATTGGCAAGATTTCAGATAAAAAATGAAGTGCTTGCTATAATTCCACTGATGGAACCACTTTATGGAAAGAAAACTATAAAACTATGTTTCTACCACACTGAGGTTATCTGCAGAAGCAACCTTTGAGCACACTACAGATAGCTCAGCTCTGTGGAAGTGTATCAGCAGAAGCAGCAGGCCAGATGACCTACATCTTAGCAGGACATTAATAGGAAGCAGATACTAAATCTGTATATGTGTCGGGGGACAGATGTATTATTGGCTTGAACAAAGTTTCAAAGACCAAACTTTCACCTCACCAATCAGATGAAGGGAATGGGCAATTTCCCTTTGGAAACCTTCTGTGAAGTGATCTGTTTAGTGACTCGGTGTAGACAGCAGGCAGCCCCATTCAAAAGAGTGTTAGAGAGGAGAATGGAAAAAGGCAAAGTTGAGAAGGGCAAGAAAAACAGTAAGCATTTTAATTAAAGAACAGAATGCAAAAAAGTTGGGAAGGGGGTGGGTTGGAGGATAGCCCATGCATCATAGTAACTCGGTTAGATGTCTCATTCCAGTGCATGTGTTAGCGGGAGATAATTAGGAGCTGAAGTCTCCTCCAGCCAATCAGCCTCCAATTTATCGTATATTTAGCCATTCCTCAGTGATGAGGAGTCCTGGGCAGGCATTCTCAGAGAGTTACTGCCTTCTCTGCAACCCTTACATCACCATCCAAACTCTGCAGTCATCATCTAGAAATTTATACCTCACAGCTAACTACTGTTTCAGTAGAGCAAACACTACATTATTTCTTACCAAGAAGACAGATTGTGATGATATGCAGCTTTTAAAAGTCTTGTGAGATCCTGTGTATGTGATAATACACTGTTGGCAGCTTGTCAAGGAGAGAACTGCAAAAGCAATCACATTGTTTGGAGGAAAAGACAACGATTAAAGTTTGGTTTCTGTGGCTTGATGAAGAACTGACAGACAGAGAAAAGAAAAATTATGAGGCCAAATACATAGCTGATATTAAATTACCAACACTTCGTTTACTTATCCTCCAAACAACCAGTCGAGATCTATTACTTACTGAAACAGTTAAAAATAAAACCTCTAAGAACATTTAAAGCTGGCCACAGGCATTTCATGGAAGCTGGTGTTTCCCAGCTCCCCATAAGCCATTAGGGCTTCCCTCCTACACCTTGACATGCTTCAGTTAGAAACAGCTGAAGGCACTAAGCTTTTAAACAAGAGTCTATTTACATGAAGCTTTTTTTGGTCTACAACTTTTCCACTAGCAGTAGCAATGATGGGAGTCAGGGTAGGCAGGGCCCCAGACAATTTAAGCATCTGTCCCCACTGAGAGCACATCTGCATAGGATGGTGCTTGAAAGGCTGTTGGCTTGGGAAGCACCATCTGCCTCTTCTGCAGGTGGGGGGGCAAGCTGGGGGGGAAAAGAGCCTCAGAGCTTCAGGCATCAGTCCTGGGGAGCAGGTGAATCCTCTGGTCATATTGGCTCTGTCTGCAAAACAGGCACACTCTGAGGTGTTTATATTCCTTGAATGCTGTTTCCAGTGCTGGTGTAATCATTCTCTTGTACAGCAGCCACAAGATACTGTGCCGTACGCACTCTTCTGCATTGACTGACAACTAGGTATGAAGGCAGGCAATTGTACAAATGTTGTTCTTAATAACTTTGAATCAGGCTGGGCAATTAAAACCACAAGTGTCCTCTCTGTGATTAATATTTTTCACTAAATAATATTTCTGTGATACTGACTGGGCAGTATCTCTAAGTACACAGAAGACCATCACCAAAGCTGTGTTTAATTTTGTATCAGTTTATCTGCTTCACTGTATTAAATGACATTGCTGACCTTGCTGTTCTTCTAGTTTAGCCACAGAAGTGACCTGATTTGAGGGTTCTTGCAAATATTTAATGAGTTAGCCCTGCCCTAGCTCATGCTGAAAACCTTTTCTAAACCTCTAAGGAAAGTGGAGGTGAGCTCCAGCTGTGGCCAACAGGGTGAAAAGCCAGGGGCACTCTAGTTTCTGGACAGCTGTATCACCTCTTCATCCCTTATGACTACAGAGCACCTCTCCAGCAGATGTGGCAGCTGTGCTTTCTTCCATATGCTCAGGGTAAGCAGAAGGTAGACAAAAAAAGGCTGAGAAACCACCAAATGCAGATGCTTTGCTTGGCCTGACCAACTACTGCTCATGCACTTGCTCTGAAATTCCCCAGACCTCCTGACATGATTGATCTGTTTCTGGCTGAGGAGACTGGGACAAACCAGATAGAAAAGGAGGAATGTGGGAAAGAGACACAGAAGAAGAATGGAGGTCATGAACAGAGACAAAGTGTGGGAGAGGGAAATAGGAAGAAAAAGTATTAATACAGTACAATATTCAACAAGAAGGAAAATTATGTGGAGGGAAAACAGACAGTGGAAAAGACCCAAGAAAGGAGAAGAGAAGGAGGTAAGGACTTGGTAAGGGAGATAAGCAACATCAACAAAAGCAGTAGATTTCTTATTTTATCTTCTAGAAAACTGCTGCCAAAATAAGATAATACTTAACTATAGTTACTGTTATTAATGCATGTATGTGGACAATGTGAAGGTGAAGAGGAGATTACCAAAGAATGTAGCTCTGGCAGGATGCCAGTCACTGGGGAAACTCACAGGATGATCCAGCAGTTTTCCTGAAGGGGAACGGAAACTCTCTAGAGCAACCTGGGTGGAAAGTATGGAGCAGAGACAAAGCCCTTTCCCTCTGCTTACCTGCGGAGGAGGAAGGGCTGAGCAGGTCATCAAAAGAGCCTGTTGCCTTTTCCAGTCTCACAGCAGGTTCAAGTGAGGATGTCACGGTCAGAGGGAACAGACCGTTCTCATGGCATATTTTGAGTCAGAGAAACCCAATTTCTTTTGCAGTTTGCATGCCAGTATCGGTGGTAATTCAGCAATGCTTTTGCATTGATTTCGGCTGAATCAGCATTCGTAGTTAATACGATCTAGTGGATGCAGCACTGCAGCAGCAGGATATTGGTGCTATTCCTAGCTGGTATACTGGGCAGTCTTGAGCATGTGAAATTCCCTGTCTGTTCCTCAGTTTCCACATCCATAAATCAGGTAGTGGTACTCACTGATTCACCAAGGTACTTTGAGATCCACAAGAGAAAAGCACTAATAAGAGCTGGGTGTGACTAAAATTACCTTTTCCCCCTGTGTACACAGAATTAATTTTCTTCTTCATTTTCAAGCCTTTCACATGTTCTGCATTGCTTTCCTGTTCTGCTTAGTACCTAGATCACAGCAGGACTAGGGAAGTGATTGTGTCCCTGTACTTGGCACTGGTGAGGCCGCACCTCGAATACTGTGTTCAGTTTTGGGCCCCCCACTACAAGAGGGACATTGAGGTGCTGGAGCGTGTCCAGAGAAGGGCAACGAAGCTGGTGAAGGGTCTAGAGCACAAGTCTTACGAGGAGCGGCTGAGGGAGCTGGGACTGTTTAGCCTGGAGAAAAGGAGGCTGAGGGGAGACCTTATCGCTCTCTACAACTACCTGAAAGGAGGTTGTAGAGAGGTGGGGGTCGGTCTCTTCTCCCAGGTAACAAGTGATAGGACAAGAGGAAATGGCCTCAAGTTGCGCCAGGGGAGGTTTAGACTGGATATGAGGAAATTTTTCTTCACTGAAAGGGTTATCAAGCATTGGAACAGGCTGCCCAGGGAAGCGGTTGAGTCACCATCCCTGGAGGTATTTAAAGGGCGTTTGGATGAGGTGCTTAGAGACATGGTGTAGTGGTGGTCTTGGCAGTGTTAGGTTTATGGTTGGACTCGATGATCTTAAAGGTCTTTTCCAACCTATACGATTCTGTGATTCTGTGATCTTCTCACTTGCTTTTCTACTTCATAAAAATGCTGATATTTCACAGCCTAATTTTATAGTAAAAGAGTGAAGAATATGGAGTCCTATAGCAGAGTGATAGCAACATCATTCAAGTCCCCAGAAAAAATCCCTTTCCTCTTAATCTAGGCATACTCTACTAATTCTCGTTACCCCACTTTAGAAATATATACTGCATAGCAGTGTTCATTAGGGAGTATGGAGAGATCAGAGGTCATGCACAATACACAGTGCACATCCCACATCCAGCTATCTTTATGAATAATGGAAAACATCATGAGCTGTAACTTGCTTAAATTTTAAATTTAATGATATATTTTGCTACAGGTTATATTGCCCTACCATTTTTAAGGTATTAGCTTGCCAGGAAGCCCATTTTTAAAAACTACTTTAAAATATCCTCCCCGCTATGCACAAGCACCTATCAAAACCTCCTTTCCCTGCACCCTGAGGCTTCTACATACTATCACAGATCTAAAATATCCCACCTACTTGCCCCTCATATTTGTAAGTATTAGTGAAATCCGTCCCCTCAATTTATCCTTTACAAGTAATAGACAACCTTCCAGTTATATTCACCTATAAAACCAGGAATGTAGATCACCCCAGTAGCTGCTAGATTTAGTAGGATTTTCCCTAGCAGTGGCTAGCCATACCTAGGACAATCAGGCTCCTTTTACGTTGTAGGGGAAGAAACGATAAATGTCTATCATCCAAATGAAGATCAGTCCTGAAAGGGGGAGATGGGACTAAGCAAGTCAAACAATAAAATTTGATAATATGTTTGTAATTAAAAAGTTACAAGTGATTTCCAGATATCAAAGAAGGAAAAAAAAGGTAATTATTTATATTTGGCATGATTTTCAAAGTTGTCATTGTACTCACAGGTTCTCATTGAAGTCACTGTAAACTGTGGGTATGCAGCACCTTTGAAAACCTTGCCAAAATTGCCTTTAGACTGTAAGATACTTAGGGAAGAGACCTGTTACTCATTTGGCAAATTGTATTGCAATGCTCCTTTGCCTAAACAGTGCTGTTTGTGTAATAATAATAATAGATAACAGATTTGTGCTGGAATTCAGAAATATCTGATGTGGTTCTATAGCCTTCTTATTAACACAGTATTACAAAACATTAAATAAAAGCTCATTTTATAGGCAAATGACCAGGGAAGTATGACCAAAGGAAGCTGGCTGAAAACAATTTAGAATCAGAGAGGTGTTTTCTTGGTCAAACCTGGAACTTCCCTTCCACTGCGCATTTCAGTTTCACATTATTTGACTCATAGGCTGTCAGCTGAGAGCCTTGGTGAACAGGTAGGCCATGAAATATGCATCTGCCTGCGGTTATTTTAGAGCGTAGAATCTGATACATGTAAGTACATACATCAGTGCACACACCCTCAGCCCTGGGGGTGTTGCTACACTCCCCAAATTCATGTGCAATCCCTCTGCCTGTGCCAGAGACAACTATGAATGCATGTTTACTCACTTTGCCTGGGAAGAGCCGGAGCATTAGGTTTCAAATTCAAAGGGTATCAGCAGAGCAGCTATTATTTTCTGCTCTTACTTCAGAAATCTTGCTCGGTTCAGCAACTCAGTCTACTCCAGCTATAACTCAGTACAGTATTTTCAGTTTAATTTACAAAGTAAACTAATTACGTACCTTCTCAACACACATATGAAAAGCCCATGGTGACAGAAACAGCACTCTTACTCCGAGTGTCAGGGAAGCTGCAAATAGTCCACACGTTCTCAAAACTGTCTCCTTATTTCTCTAAGCCCTGCTTTCCTCCAGCTGTTCCTCATCTGCAGAGTGGGGATAATGATACCCACTTTTCTGAAGGGCTTGGAGGTGGGTGAGGAAGAGCAGTGCCCAAGGAAGGGGCATAATATTCTCAGAGGAACATCTGCTGCACTGCTGAATTAGCACCACCGTGGCTCCAGGTGCTGGCTATGTCAGCAGACAGCAATGCAAAACCCCTTTCACAGTACTATTTATCCAGAAGATAATTACAAGGAAAAGGAAAGAAAACTGACCAGTTCTAATAAATACCAGCCCTTTCAGGAATGAATTTGAAAGCCAGTTTTCTAGGTATCAGATGATAGGAACCATAAAGTTAAAGCATGTGCTTACTTTAATGAACCTGGTCAAAAGCGCTGTCTGGAGTGTTTATTTATTCATTAATTTTTACTTGAGTAGACAAAGTAAATCTGCCCTTGGTTTTCATAAAATCTTTCTTGCTACATTCTATTTAGTTTAAATTGGCATCTATTTGATTCAACCTGGAAAGCCCAGCCAAATCCAATTAGTGTCATTGAAACTCCTGGAGTTCACTTTTTCTTTTTTTTCCCCCCAGTTTAAGAGCCGAGAGGAAGAATTCCAGAGATGTAAATTTGAAATTGTGCCCACTTTTCACTTGCACAAGGGATGGGATGGAAGGGAGTAAATAACAATAATGTCACGGAAGTAAAAAACCTGGTTATGGAGCCCGTTTTTGCCTGGCTGGCTGGTTTTCCTCGCTCGCTACAATACTTTGCTTTTTTTGCATTTGTTTTTGTTAAAACTTCCAAGCAGCCCAGTTCAAATCCTGGTGGACTCGGTTGCAGGTGGCAAGCCGCGGCGCTGCTGCTTTTATTCACAGACCTCAGTGTGCTGCTTGCAAGCAGAGAAGAACCTGAGGCAGTATCTGTTTCTTCTGTGTCCCCCCATCCTTCTGCTGCTGGAGAGGTCAGTGTGGAGCCTGGGCTGGTGATGGAGTGTGGTCTGGCACCCGTAGGGAAGTGTGTGGTCCCTGTCTCTCAGCTCCTTCACCGACGGCAGGATCACAGGCCTCCCTGGGTCTCCGGCTGCCCCTGTGGGCATGGCCTCTGCCTTCATGAGGAAGCCGGCGGTGCTGGTGCTCCAGCAGCTTGGCAGCTGCCCTGCCAAGGCGGCTCCCGTTTCGCTTCCTAAAAGGGTGTAGCTGGGCAGCCACCGGGCCACAGGCAGTAGAGAAACAAGTTAATTTTGCTCACAAAAGCTTCGGTAGCTCATTACAGAAAAGGAGCCTTCAAAAATATTGCTAAAATATGAATGTTTTGCAGGAGTTGCCACAGAAACATGTAGCGCATATAATCCAAAATAGGATGTCTAGACAAACTCCTACTGTCTGACCTTTTATGTATTTCCTAATCCAGCCAATCTTGCCAAGCAAATTGGTGACTAAGCAGCAATTCACTTTACACGGTGTCATAAAGGCCTGACAAGGCCCAGGTCACGGTTATAAATTTCAGTCTGGCTACTTCAGCAACTCTCAGCTTCCTTTACCAGCACGGCTCCCGTGTGGTTTCTGGGCTGTGATGTGTGCTCTGGATCATCGTGAAGTAATTTTGGGACTGTAAAATCCAAAAGCCACAGCTCTGCTGCGAAACAGAGAGCACTTTCATCCGGCAGGACCACAGAGTTTACATAAAGCCGTAAAAAGGGAGGCTGGAGAGAGTCTCGGGTGAAAGCAAAATGAAAGGCAGTGGCACCGGGGCCTGCAGCAGCCACCTCCTTCTGGGGGCTGGGGGCTGGCATCCCTCCGTCCCCCGGCACATGGGGTGCCGACCACCCGGAGCTAGTGGCACCGGCATGTGCTAGTCATGGAGAGTCACAGAGGTCTTTCTGCTCTGGGTTCGCCTTTCCTCCTCCCCACAGGAGCACCTTTGTTTTCCTTTATTTTCCAGAAGTAGCCCTGCACAAAAAAGCAGCCAGTTCCGATCCTCCTGTTGCGGCAGAAAATTCGCCAAATGCCCTTCAGTGACGTGTCATTTATCAGCATGGTCAGATTCCTAATGAATCTGAAAAATGGCTTTAAAAACAGGGAAGGAGGAAGGGGGCATTGACTCAGTACTCAATAACCTTTAAAAAGCTATGTGTATCTAGGTGTATGCATCTATGTCTATACACATGCATATACACAGGTATACATACACACATTTGTATACATACAGATGTAGAGATGCACAAGCTCATAAAGGTGAATAGATTTTACAGCAAAAAGAAACCAAAGCAGTAACTTTTTTTTTTTTAATACTTTGTTCCACATTGCCCATTCCTCTCTCCCCCACAGAGCGAGATTTGGGGTCGTGCTTAGGCTGAAGGTAGAAGGGCTGCCCTGGGCAGGGGTGTGAGGCAGAAAAACAGTACCGGTGCTTCTGAGTTAAGTTGGTCCCAGGTACACATTCTGGTAAGCTTAAGGAAATCTTGTACACACTGCAGGGACAAGGCTGCGTAACACGTTACTGCACAGAAAGCAAGTGAGAGAGAGAAAAGAGAGCTGTTGTCAGAAGGAAATGGGAGGGAGGACCCAGAATAGGTAAGGAAAAAAAGTGAAATAAATTACAATTTGATCAGCACATTAAAAGAATTGTGTGCTGTACAGTATTATATAGCGGTAATTATAGCGGTAATATGTGTATTAAACAGTGGTAAGAATTAACGACTTAATATCTGGCCATTCCATATAGCTTGTTATAGAGAGGTGTTGGATTTTATATATATTTTCTGTGAAGTTTAATTTTCCATGTGGTGTTTGGTCAGGAAATGGAGAACCCCTCAGGTGGAGTGCCAGGAGAAACCCTTCCGAGGAGGACGTGTGCTGTGATGTGCGGGGGGAAGATGCCAGGGACAAACATTTCATTTTCTGAGCAACTCGCTTTGTTTTATGCAGAAGATGTTGTTTCCACAGAGAGATCACCACAGAGATTTCATTCTTAAGAAAGATGCCAAAAAATAAAGGTGAAGAAAAGGATTTCTGCAATGCATGGACATCAATCCATCCAAGTGCAAAAGAAATTAACGGCTTGTGATTAATTAGAGATTAATAGGAGGCACGTGAGGAAAAGCACTGCACTGAATCCATGTCCTGCATCGCTGGTAAACAGCTGCTCCTTTCATCTGGAGGTTCAGAAGTTTCTTCTTCAAAGGGCCGTTAACCATCAACCCCTGCAGCATGGCCTGCCGGGTAAAGCCCTGGCTCAGAAGAGCTGGCTCTTAATCCTCACGCTGCCCCAGGGCAGTGTGCCTGCGGGACGATTGCTTTACCGCTCTGTGTCATTTCTTCCCGTGCCTGGCCTTTCTCTGCTCAGTTTCCTCGGCTGTTCAGGACAGGCAGCTCCTCTTACTCCGCGTTTGTACAGTGCCTCGCACAGTGAGGCTGTACTGCAGAGGCTGTTAGGTGCTACCACAAACAAATGACTAAGAATCTGACAAATTTCCCAGATCCTGAAAAATTTGTCTTCTGATGGGAAGAATTAGGCACCACATGCTTCATATGTAGAGCAAACAGCTCTTCTTCGGATATAAACATACAAGAACAAAACAGCACTCGTAGCCTGGGCTGCATGATCCACGTTAAAAATAGAGGGGACAGTAATGGGGATGGTCCATGGATAAAGGAGGTCACGGAGGTCTAGCAGGGACAGATAAATTAGTGTTTAAAGAATTCCAGTAGAGCAAAAATACCTAAGATAATGAAAGAGGAGTGCAGAAACTTTAGCAGTCCTACGTGAAAGCAAATCTGTAAGTCTCTAACCATAACCCTAACCCTAGCCATAACACTCGTGATCATAAGCCTAACCATAACCACACTAACCATAAACGTAACCCTAACCTTAATGACTATAACCCTAAGCCTAACCCTAACCCCTAACCCTAAACCTAAACCTAAAAACCCTAACCCTAATCCTAACCCTAACCCTAATAACCATAACCCTAACACTAACCCCTAACATTAACTGTAACCCTAATGGTAATGACTATAACCCTAACCCCAACACTAACACCTAGCCCTAAACATAACCCTTAACCCTAACTAACTCACGTAAGCCTAACCATAACCCTAACCCCAACCTTAACCCTAACCTTAATGACTATAACCCTTAGGCTAATACTAACCCTAACCCCTAACCCTAATCCCTAACCCTAACCCTAGCATTAATGACTATAACCCTAAGCCTAATCCTAACTCCTGACCCAAAACATAACACTAAACTCTAACACTAACACTAACCCTAACGCTAACCCTAAACCTAATAACCCTAACCCTAACCTATCCCTAATAACACTAATCCTAACCCTAACCTTAATAACACTAAGCATAACCCTAACCCCTAACACTAACCCTAACCCAAACCTTAAACCTAACACTAAGCTCTAAATCTAATTACCCACACGCTAAACCCTAACCCTAATACTAAACCGTAAACCCAAACCCTAACCTAACCAAAATGAAAGCAATTCTAGAAGTGTCTAACCCGTACCCTAACCTTAATGATTATAACCCTAACTCTAACCCCTAACCGTAACTCCTAACCCTAACCCTAATGACCCTAACTCCAACCCTAAGCCTAACACCAACCCTAACCCTAAGCCTAACACTAAACCCTAACACTAAGCCCTAATCCTAACTCTAATTACCCTAACCTGAAACCCTAACCCTAATCCTAAACCCTAAACCCTAACCCTAAACCTAATCCTATGTGAAAGCAAATCTAGAAGTGTCTAACCCTAACTTCTAACCCTAACCCTAACCACTGTAAGACTGAATCAAACTTCTCACATCAGAAGTCATACTTCTCAGCTTTTTTCATAGCAATTCCCTGAGGCCATTTTGCTGGCCAGATTGTGTTATGGTTCCTCCTTTTTGCTTGAATAAAAAAGATGAGCGCGTGGTGTGGTCCTCTGCTTCAGAGGCACTCTATCTTGGGGGAACACAGAGTTGTGCCCTTCGAGCTACATATACCTGGGTTAGTTCCCACTGTTGGTGTAGCTGGCAGTCCCTGCGATGTACTCAGTGAAGTAATTTCAGCTATTGGCTGCAAAGAGCTGCCTGCCTGGGGCACAGTGCTGCTGGCCTTCCTCAGGAGGTCCTGCCTCATCCCTCCTTCCCACTCCCTGCTCTCCTTAGGTCGTACTTTTTCTTTTTTTTTTTTTGAAAGAAAGACTCCTGTTCCCTGCAAATGTAAGCAAAATTATATTCTGACATATGGTCGGATTTCACTGAGAAAATGGCAGTCTGATGTCTCGCCATTGTGGCCCCCCTCGCTCACACACAAAATTATTTTATGTGTACTTGTATATATGTTCTGTCATTTTCTGTCATGTAACTGTTGGCTGCACCACTATCCCACCCTTGAAAAATGGATTATTTAGTCTGATGTTTGCTTCAAAGTCTGAGCAAGGGTGTTGTGTGTTGCTGTACTACTGGTTCTGGCAGGCTTTAATCCAAGCCCAGCGTTCATCACTGTTGTCTCCGTTTCCTATTAATAGTCACAAGATGGTCCAGTCAAGAGATAGCACTCCTCTGGAAAATATTTATAAGGGAAAGGCAAAGCAACATGCTAGACATTTATTAACTACAAAATTAGCAGGCTCATAGTGCTCAACGATCTATGACTTCTACTCCATTTTCTCAGATTCATTTTCTTCTAACTAAACAGAAAATCCAATTGTGCAAAATACCATGGTATGCTTTGTTACAGAAAGCATAAAATGTACCCTGATGTATAAAAGGAATGCACCTTCATCTTTTCAACATAACAGTGAAGCAGGTGGCCAGCAGGAACTACTGACACCATCAATCTTTTTCCTTTTTATATCTTAGAGAAACAAACCTAACACATACTGCCGAGTTGCAAATTTTACACACGGTCTATATAGCTCTGTTTCCTGTCACTGCTAGCCTCATCATTTCTCTTCCACTCCCTCTACTCATTTATCACACCGACTTGTTGCATCATGTAATAATTTTGATTTTCAGCTCCAGAGGAGATAGCTGTCGCTTGGTATATATTCATAGGATAGTGCCTTGATATAATGAGAATGCCAGATGAACAAGTATTAGAGAACAGCAAAAGACAGCATGAACACCAAGCAGACCCAAACAGAAACATCCTGGCTTCGTTTTTTTTTTTTTAATAGGGCAAGTAACATTTTTGTCTTGTTTGAAAAATTAATTTTCCCGATACAGGCAAAGGCAGGTCATACCTCAGATTTTGTGGGCTACACAACAGTCAGCAGAGCGGTAATACTAAGTAATATTAATGTCACTTTGGACTAACATTTAATTCGACAATGAAATTGTCCAACCAACCAATGCTGACTCCGTCCCAAAAATAAATGCAAACTCCAGGCTGACTGGAACTTGGAAATCTTATGAAGACACTAACATTAACTGCTCCCCTGGAACGCCTCAACACTGTCTGCACACTCAGCTGGTCTCACTTTACGTGTTCCCCCTGTCTGAGCAAAAGCTAGCTGAAGGCAATCGAGTCAGCAAAAGGGAAGCAAGCGCTGAAGTGAATGCACACAGACACAGCCCAGCACTTGCCGTTAGTTTGTTTAATGGTTCTAGTCACTGCCATCTTCATAACACCATTAGAGGTTACGTTTCTTTTGTCTGAAAGTAGCTGTTATCCTGCAAGGTGGAGGAGAGCCTCATTTAGGTTATATGTCACCCAGCTGAATTGTTCCACTGCTTTCTGACATAGGCCAGTAGCAAGTATTCTTTTCATACACCTTTCACCCCATTATGATGAGAAGGACTAAACCTGGGGGCCACAGTGACAAGGCAACAACCTTCTTTTCTTTGAAAGATCCAACATCTTAGACGTGTCTTTCAAAATCTCTCAATCCAGTCCACGTTATCGTCATCTGCAGTTCGTAACTCCTGTGTTACCATTCAAACAACAGGATCATTGTGTTTTACAGGACAATTCCCTGATGAGGAAATCTATTTGATCTTCGACCTTTTTCTGTGTACAAGTTCAGGATGTTTATCATCACTTCACAAGGTATGGCAATGACACCATTTCTTAAGCAAATATTGCTGTCCATAAACATGGCTGATGTTGCCAAGGGTCTGCTAGCTGAATCTTTTAAATGAAAACAAGAAAATGAAAGTTTAAAAACTGGCACACTGTGGGATGAGAGATTTTAAGAACACCTTTGATCTGAAAAAAGAAAATGGAAACAGCAACTCTTCTATTCATTTATGAACAAATTAGTCATTTTGATCTTTGATACCGATACGTAACTCATCGAAAGGGTGATTGGCATCATTTTTCTTATGCTGCAACTAACTACCATTAGCACTGTTTCTCGCAGAGGAGCACCTGGAGGTCTCAAGCTGGCACTGTCCAGATGTAAGCAAGGATTGACCAAGCTGGCCTGGCAGTTGTGAATTGTTTTTTCAAAGCACCTTATCATTAAAACACATTTATTATCAAACCCTATTTTTTAACAATTAACTTTTAGAAACCCAAGCAAATGAGAAAGCATTACTTCAGATACATTCAAGTCTTTGCCATACAGTTTTTGCTATATTGTTTTCCAAAGAACAAAGAAAGTTTAATGAAGGGAATTTAGATGTCCTCCATACCAAAGTAGGGACATGTAAGAAAAGCTTATAAATAATAGCTCGCTACATTAGTCAAGGACAGAAAACTATTTCATACAGCAAAAATAGGAAAAGCAATGATGCTAACAAACACATAAAAAAAGAATATCCATTGGGACTCACAACCTTGCTTTCGGTCAAAATGTCCCAGTCCTTATCCAAGCGGGTTTCCTCTGGCACATGTTCAGCGCAGAAAATGGCCACGGGGCTGCTTGCCAAGCTCTGTCTGAAGGGAAAGAGCCAGGAGTAGGGTTAAATAAAGAAGTGGCATATTGTAGGAAACACCTCAGCAGGTAGTACTGCAGAGAGTCCAGACACCATTGTTAGCTGGAAGACTGCCACCATTTACAGAGGGTATCCAAGTGCTTGCCTACGCGACAAAAAGAAGGTGTGATTGCAGTGTGGATAGACATATCTGTGATAGCTTTAGTCTGGCAGTTGGACATAACAGCAGCCGTTAAGACATGCTAGCAAAGGCATCAGTAACTTCCTACAACACAGCACCCTCCTCAGGACCACGAAGCCACGCAGACCTTGATTTTTTGATTGCTGGGTTGTGGGGTAGTTTTCATCGCTGTTACTGCCCAGGCTAACTAGACTCAGTCTCGGACAGATGTCAGGCCTTCTGCACCCTATGCAGCCAGGCCAGGGATTTCTCCTGTTCCTAGGCAATCAGAAAGCATAAGACTAGAAGTTCCCATAGCCACATACATCTTATTCTGGGTTTTCATTTTAATCTAGGAGAGAGAATCTAGAAAGAGCTGCTTGCATTTAAACAGTAAACTCCAAAAATCAGTGCCTGCTTTTGTATTTTGGGTAATATTGAGCATGCTGCCAGTCCCATGCAAAAGGCTTTGTGAGATGTGAATATGTGTGAGAACTATGCAGGTCTTATTCTGATCCTACCACTTTTACATGGTGATCATGCTGAATTTCTGAGGGTAACAGAGAGCAAAGTCAGGCACTGCACTCAAATCATGGTTTTGTGCTGAGCAAAGCAAAGTCATTAATTTTTCCTTTCCCACTTCCTTATTTCTAATTTTGAATAAGGAAGCTGTCCTGGAGCATCTTCATCCCCTATTTCTTACTGTCATAATGTATGTTCCTCTTTGATGGATGAGTTGTTTTCTCAGACTGATGATTTTCTGGTATCTCCCCAAAATGTTATTTCAGAGCTGTCCAAAAAAGTCACCTCCAAAAAACCTAGAACAATGTGGAACTTGCTTAATTTCAGGATGCTACAAATTCAACAAGCAGATCCTAACCATTTAAAGATTTAATGAGTTCAAGTATATTCAAATCTGGAACTCAAGTCAATGTGAAGGAAAGCAGAAGGAGGGGGGGGGGGGGGCAATCATACAGAGACACCCCCGCTCCCATATTTGCATGAATTGCCTTATGCTAAAATAATAGAGTTCTGCATAGACCCAGCTGTTTCTTCTGTTAAGTTGTCTAAAAAAATATGGCTTTATAACATGCAATTTTGCCTAGAATTGTGGCTCTATTCCACTATAAAAGTTCATTACCTTATTTACTAACCTGTAAAAACAGGCCTTTCAGGTTATTCTTTTTCTCTCTGATCTGCCTGAATCCAGCTTACAGGACGGTTCCACCAGCCCATAGCATCCATAGGGGAGGAAAGGGCAGGACTGGAAGCATGGCAGGGGCTGAGAGACAAGGAGCTGAGAGACAAGGAGCTGCCATTACTTCTTCCCAGCCCAAGAACAGATACAAAACTGGGTTTGGATGTGCTCTGCTAATGCAGTTGAAATTGCCTGATCTGCTTGAAACAGTCAGTATTTTTCCTCAGTCCCATCTGCTTTTTCACCTCCTTTCGACTCCGCTAAGGCTGGGATAGTTGTTTCTGTCCCCCTCTATGTGAACATCACCTGAACACAAATCTACCAGCTCCAGCAGCCCTCTCTGCCAGAACCCCAAAGCAGAGTATGGACCACAGGGTATGACCTATACAAAGTATAGGCAAGAGAGGAATTAGACCCAAGGCAGCAAAGAAGTGCTCAAAAGACTCCAGAAACACTGCATGCATTTTGCAAGCCAGGTGAGAGGAGGCATAAAGCAGCAGGGTGATCTCCCAAGATAAGCCAGAGTTCAAGAGGGTTGGCTAGTCTTTGCTGGGGCAAGGTGCCACTGCCGGCTGTTTGCCAGTACTTTTACAGCACTTCCCCTGTACTTCTTTGTTTGCACGCTCCTTTCTGTTTGCAGCAAGACATCAGAAAATGTTCTCCTAAATAACCGCTGTATTATTTTATAGATTAAACCTTGTAACTCTTTCCTCTTATTTCCCTCTAAGTCACACGTTATCTCTTTCACTGCTAAATATTTCCTGTCTGTTCATTCATCGGCTTATTTTAGCTTCTTCCTTCCTCTTTGTTGGCTGCCTGCCCCCTATACGTCTGCCCTACATGTTTATACTCTTATCCATTGTTGCCTGTTTTCTTGGCTAGTATATTGGTTCCCATTCTTTGCCATTGTGAAACTCTCAAAGAATAACTGACTTACTTCACATTCTCTTTGTGTGAATCATGACTCTTGCAGCCTCCACCACAGCAGCCGTCTTGACCTGTGGCAGCTCCTTGGAGACCAGCTCCATAGTGGGAGTAGGCTCAGTCTGGTCAGTAGCCCTTGATACTTCACTTGCATTTAACAGGTAGCTTCAAGTCTTACCTAGGTTTTCTTTAAATTCTGTAATTTCCTTTCTCTCTTGAAAACAAACAGAAACTAACCTTCCCTCCTTTTATAAAATTCATACTGGGTCCCCAACAGGACAAAGCTAACTTAAACTTTGGAAAGCTTTATTCCTGCTACTTCCTAGCAACCCACTGAAAGGAAGCAACAATTCCCAGATACCCTCAGCCACTCTCCTTGTGTCCATTATAGACCCAAATAAATAGATAATGTGTGAGATTTTTTTGTCTCCATGAAGTTCTGTGCAATAGCATGCAACACTATGATGCTAAGAGCCTCTTCTCTTGATTCATGCTGATCTAAGAGGCACAAGGATCACATCCCAAACTAGAATTCTTCAGAAAAAGATGTTTTCTTTTTCTATGCCTGTTCCACTGCGATGTTCTCTCCCAGCACTTATGCCCTGCTGTTACTTAGGTGTTCCCTTGTTGTTGTTTACATTAGGGATGCTAGAAAGAAAAAGCAGCGAGAGAGTGAGTGGGAGCTCTTATGACTCAGATTTGTTTGATTAGCAAAAAGCACCCACTGAGCTCCTGAGAGCACAACTCAGGAATGGGTGGGATAATCCAGGATTAGATTTCTCTACTACTTTTTGTGTTTTTATTTTTTTTTAAATGAAGATTGTTGCTGTGAGTCAAAAGTTCATTAAAATACTGAAACTGGAAGGAAAAAAATATGTCGAATATGGCTGAAACACACATCACTAAGAGGGAGGTCCATTTTGCAGCTTTGTATATATAGCCCACGCTGTTAGAGACAAGGAACGTGCACCCCAGATGACCTGGTGCTGTGCAACTGCAGGGGCCACAGTGTTCAACCCCATTAGAAAGTAATTCTGATTGTGAATGCAGACTTTGCTGGATTTTACTGTGCAGTAACAATAAAAAATGGCAACCCAAAGTGCTGTGTATATTTACTTTAAAAAAAAATCAGTCTGACTGTTTTTTATTAGTATTTCATCTTGTATCAGCTTTGTATTAAAGCTGCAGACTGGCTTTGTATTTATCTGAGTACAAAATAGTTATAAAAAGGGGAGGAAAACATCCTTCTTTCTTACTCCACAGCACCCTGATGCAGACTGCTAAAATAAGTAACTGTAGGGGACAGTCATCCTTAGAAACTTAGACGCATATGCAATTTCTGTCAATTTTTAAAAGTTGCATTTCTCCCTTTTTCCAGATATACTCCCCAGAAAAGTTGGATATGTGATAGTTTCCAAGGCAGACCTTCCATATACAAAAAGATTTGTTGCCAAGGTGTATATACACATACACACACATACATATGTTCATATATATACCTTGTGAAATAAGTGTGTAACTAATGCCATTTTTGAGAGCTTTCTATTTCCTTCATTTTCTCTGTCTCAGCATGGCTTCAGGATTTACTGTGGCTTTTCTCCCTGTCACTGGATTTTAGTGGTGAAGTGACACATGTTTTTTCAGTTTCTCACACGTTCTTCATTCAGATCATCAGAGTCATATACTGCATGATTAGTTAGTGAATCTAAAATTTCTGGTTCACTAACCACTTCATGAGACATCATGAGAAGCCCACACAAGGCTACACCTTTGGTAAGTACCTGCCCATCTGAAAAACTACATTCAGTGGGAATCCAAGCTATAAAAGAGGTTGTCATATGGTGTACACACACTGGAAAGCTTCCATCTTTAGCATTTGCAAACTGGAGAGAAAGTTCCTCCTTAAAAGAGAAGCTATCACAACTCAGCAGCAGTCTCTCCTTCCTTGCTGATCAGTTTTCATTACAGGAGTGCTTTATATCACTCTGTAAGTAAATAGTTATTAATAGATAAAATGCCAGGACAGAGACACCAGCAATTGGTCTCTATCCTAGACAGCTCCTCAGTTTTGCAGAATTAATAAACCACATTATTGTGCACTGCGATCTGCTTTCCTCTGGCTACCCTTTGTATCAGCTCTTGGGTTCTCACAGTAGCCCATATCTGCTGAACTCCCACGTTCTTGCAGGCAGGTGTTCATGGCACCGCTAGGGCAGACCTCAGCTCTAGCTCATGGCAATTCTACACCGTACCACCCCACCCACCAGTGTGGTTTCTTGCATTAGTCCCTGCATGGAGCTCAGCAACCTCCTAAGTGCACAGAGATGAAGGGTTAGCTCAGCATCATGCTATTCAAACTGCTTTTAAATAAGTTGTGTTCCAAGTATTGCGGGTTTCCCTATGCATTACCTCTACTTGGATTATTGTGGCCTTCCCTGATTGCTTAGATAAAGGCTTCCTGAAGTTAATGGGGAACATTGCAACTCACAAAATGGGAACCCACCTCATTGACTCTGATATAGCTCTCAAAAGGAAGCTAATTCACTATACTGATAGCATGGACTCTTCTGCTCAGGGTAAGCTCGTAACTCATCATCTTTCACCACTAGCCCATAGTGAAAGCCAGGTTCAGTTACTGGAGGATGGCTGGTCCAAGAGGCCTTCCTTCACCTAAGAGGTACCACAGCTTATTGGTACCTTACCTGTACAAGTCTTATTTCTATGACTCCAGTACTAGCCTAGGCCTATTCCTTCCACAACACTCAAGCTTATAACATCACTGATTTCTATTTTACTGTGACCTCCTGGCACAACCAGGTTATCTGCCCTAACTATCCACCTCAGAGATGGGGATGCCGCATGCAGATGCCTACTGCCCTCTCTTCAACATTTTGTGCTGAGAAGTTAGACAACAACCTGGCTGACATTCAGAATCACAGCCTTTAACATACTTCATGCAGTTGCCCTCTGATGGACAGAAACAGTGCAGAGAGAGTAATCAAACTGCCAGAGATTCCCCAGAGCAGGAAACCAACTTGAAGTCTTCTAGGTGTTGGACTAGCACTCAAATGTAATGCCCATACTCCTTCTAACCACATCAATATGCAGATGGTTTGGTATATAAAGATGGTCATACCTCCAAATGAAAGCACTATTGGACACCTTTCACAGGAAAATGCCACAGAAAACCTCTCAGAGACTGAAAATTTGATTCAGACTCTGCTTACTGATCCTCACACTCTAAATACTCATACGGTCTCCATAACCATATCTGTTGTACACTCCAGCCATGATGAACAGACCGTTCAGCACAATGTTTACCACTTTCATTAAAAACAAACATGTTCTGAGGAAGAAAACACCACCCTTCAAAAATGCTACATATTTAATGTCTATGAAATGTGGATAGGATATTAAAGAAATGGGAAAGATGAGCAGCTATTACCCATTACAGGCAAGATGCTGTGCTACACAGTCATGTGTAGAATCACACATTCAGCTGAGCACTCATACCATTTCCTCCAGACATCTAATCTGAGTGCCATGCAGAACCACAGTTAGAAGCCCAGGTTTATTGTAAAGGGAAAAAGAAAGACATTTTCAGACAGGAGCTCAGAGCATAGATGCATACCTAAAAGGACACTTGGTCTACAGTCAAACTGCAGTATTCATCTCAGCTTGTATCTCTCTTGATTTTCACAATCTATGTATGGAATCTGATAATTTACAACTCAGATGGATCAGTTCAACCCAGTCCTCAAAACAGGCAGCTAGGCAGAGAGCTGCCTTGAATCCAAGATGCTTCTTGTACAAAATATGCAAGTCTCCCATGATTGAGAAAGTTAATTTATCCAGGTTTCTAAGTGTGCCAAGACTAACCTGGTATTTGACTTTTACAAGTTCATAACACAATTCTTGTCTGTTTGCAAAAACATGTAAGTAACAATCCAACACACTTAATGGTACCTTTGCAAAGGCTGAGCACAGCCACAAGAGCTAAAGCACATCTTTTGATGGCACCTATAGTGCCGAAAATACTGTTTTGTAGGGTAACAAAAGTCATCCCTTTCCTCTGGAGCTTTGTTCTCACATGCTCACTGGGGAAAAGCTATCCTGAAATTGATGCTGAACTGACTACTGTCCCCAAAGGCTTAAACACACACCTCCTTTTCTCCAAAGGCAATGAACCAACAACCCCACTAGATACCCATCGTGAAGCATCACAAGACCCTGTTCAGGTGCTTAGACTGACAAATCTCTGTTGTCAGTGACTTCTATATCCAATGGTCTCACCTGGCTGGCAATCACCTGGACAGTGAAAAATATAAAATGTTTTTCAGTCATCACGTCATCAGCCCTTTTCCATCTGACCCCTGGTTTCAAACCACTTGCAGTTCTGACCACGTGGAGCAACTCCTGTAAGTGAGAACTATTCAACCCTGGAAGCTTAAAAATACACAACCAGCTACAATTGCTTGAACTCACCGAGAGAAAAATTAGAATCAGCTGTTTAGCATAGCCTAAGAGTCTTCATGTTATGGGAGCTTGAAACTACTACACCTAAACTAAGAGAAATAAATGTGGGGTTTCTGCAAGCCAAGAAGGAATATATTTTGTCTCTGCAAGCCAAGAAGGAATATATTTTGTCATGGCTCTTCACAACAGCAGTGGTAAAATTCACTTTGCATTCATGACTTACTGTTGCTTTAGAAGAACCTCGCTTGCTGTCTAGGTCTTGTACAGGTGGAAATGGGCGTGATTCAGGAAAACAGATTGTCCATTCATTTTCTAAATTATGTTTTTCTATCTGAACCGGACATTTCCATGGGCTGTTGCCACCTCTTACTAAAAGCACTGTTTCTGAAATACCTATGGCAGCAACACTGAATAGCTACTTTTCTGCCAAGTGACTTAGAAAACAAGTTGCACAGGGCAAGTATAACTTAAAAGTGGACGACGTGTCCTGCACAACTCTTACCAACCTCTCCCTGCTATTCTGGTAGGCAGGGACGTGAACTGGCTTCATAGCCAAGCAGCTTTCCCTCCTCAGACTCCGTATGTGGCACTTACCATCAGGGTGAAATCAATGTTTGTTTACTTTCTCTAAGTAAAGTAGGGGTGTGGAAAGAGGAGGAGTCCCAAACCTCAAAAAACAAAATGAAAAATTCAAGGAAATTTCAAAATTGTACCAGCCCATTTACCACAGATGAGAGAAGACAGGAATTTTAACTTGGAGAGAAGGTGGAGTGACTCTCCTATCACTGCTTCCAGCTTTGCCCTTGGCTTCTGCAGTGCTGTTCCCAGCTGCCAGCGTGGAGGGGAGCAGTCCGCTCCTTTGTGCATGCTTACAATAGTAAGTGCCGTGTCCTGGCATTGCTTAAATCCTCTGCATTCTTAAAAAAAAAGGTCTTTCAATCTTTGACATTTTAAGTAAGAAGTAAAAGCTGCCAAGCACATTATTAAATTCGGCCTCAGTTTCAAGAAAGGGATGGGTGTGGGTGTGTCTGACCATGACTACACTGGGGAGATAACTGTTTCTAGGAGAAGAGTGTCAGCTTTTATTTTTGGGACAGCAGAGCTGGCAGACGCACTTGGCTTCCACCACACAATTAATGCGAAATGAAAAAAAAAAAAAAAGAAAAAGAAATTTAACTGGCGCTGCCCAAGAAAACCAGACAGACACACACAAAAAAGGAATGATGTACCATATAAAGCATTAAATATACACACATGCACACACAGGCAGGACTCTGCTTTATAGGATTTGAACCATATGCGCATATACACATAAACACGCACTAACTCACACCCGTAAATCATTTAGCTAGACTATCTGTCTGGTGTGTGGAACAGAAACACACTTATTAAATCTATTTTCTTCTTTTAGCAGCAGGCTAATAATTGATAAAGAGCCAGAATGGGGGCTCTGAGTTTTATGTGACAGATATACAAGGCTGCAGTTCTCCTTGTGTGCGCTTTGCTCCTTCTCTTGACTCCAGCGGCAACTCCAGCCCGAGAGCAAGCAAAGCCCCTCTCTGGCTGGCACGGACCAGGCTCCTCAACAGCTGCCAAGTAGCCCTGTGAGGGCAGGGCAGATCGCCTGATTTAGCTAAAGCAACAAGAAAGAAGTAGCCAGTGGGGTGACTCAACAGGCACAGGAGCCAGCTGTGCGAACAGCCCCGCTCGGGTGGCTGTGTCTGCGGGCCCAGCCCTTTGGGTAAGGTCTGGACACAGGGATGCACTTGCAGCACGGTCCCGAGCCTCCCTCAGCAGCACCCCAGCAGTCGGCAGCGGCATGGGGGTGGCAGCGCGGTCTCGCCGTAACGAGAGAGCGGGCAAAGCAGCAGAAGCAAAAATGCCCTCGTGGCCCTTCTGAAGGCACACCTGCCAGCTCTGGTGATGCCTGGGGACGGGGAAGCACGGGCAGTACTAGTGCAAATAACGGGCTACTCCGAGGGCCAGGGCTTTCCTCTCTCCTCTGCGTGTCGCCTGAATTACAGTGCCAGCCCCAGATGCTGTATCAATGACATATTGTCTGCAGTTTATTTTTCTAGGGTTTTTTTGCCTCTGTCTCTTTTCTGCATGGCCGTTTCCCACCCTCCCCAAACAAACTCTAAGGCAAAGGTTAGTGTATCGCAGCGATAACCCATTTCTGGGTGCAGCAGCGCCAGGGTGACGCGTCTGGTCCATTGGCTTTGGGCAGCCGCTGGCAAAGGGGCAGGTCGGGCAGAAGAGAGCCAGGCCAGATCCGGGTCAGGTGGAGGAGGGATGCCGCGCTGTGGGAGCACCCATCCCAGCCTGTGCACTGCCCCCAGAATAACTTCCATGGCCATGCCGGTCTCTGCGATGCTCTGTGCAGGGATGTGCTCACAGCAGAATGGCCTAACGATGTGAAGACAGGACGAAGAGTCGGCAGCTGCCAGGTATGAGCCCTGCGTTTCCACTGGGATAGACCATCTCAAGCAAGTAACCTGGGTTTTAAGTGCCTCTGTTTACTCATGCATTAGAAGGGAGAGGAGGCAGCAACAAGGAGAAGGTAAAATGGTATGTGCATGGTGCTAACATTTAAGACCAGCTGGGCTTAGTATAAAGACAAAGTGGTTATCATAAGCCAGGCACACCAAGGATGCTGCTGGCTGCACCAGCTCTCAGTGCCCTTACTTCTGTTGAAGGAAGAGCGCTGATGGGAGCTTCCACCACCACCTCGGCTGGGCCCTCCTCAGAGGGCATGGCCATGGGTGAGCTCAGAGGGAGCACAGCTCACCGCTGGCTGGTCTCAGTGCGGGGGAACAACTCCCCTTCCCTTGCGCTACTTGAAACCTGGTAGGCTAAATTAAATCTTCTTAACACATGGCATGCCAGCCCCTAGAAAAGCCAGGAAGGAAAGGGCAGGTCCCTGTGCCCAGTGGCATACCGGTGGGTTAGTCTTGTATGCCATGGGTTATTCCCCATGAAGCAGCTTCATGACAGGTAGCTTGCCTCTATCTCTCTGCTCTGGGCTCAGGATAGCCCAGAAGAGAGTGTAAACTCCATGTCAGGGCTGACCCTGGTAGGAGCAGGAGGTTGGGCTAGAGACCTCCCGAGGTCCCTTCCAGCCTGAATGATCCTGTGACCCCTCTGGGTACCACTGAGCGGCCAGCTCAGACCGGCTGCTTCTCCCAGGCTTTTTGCATCCTGTCTTCTGCTCCCCGCTCTCCCTCTTTACATGGTACTGACTCTCCATTCTTTTAATGTACACTGAGATTATGAAAAAAATTAAATGTAGAGCAAAACCCAGACTTAAAATATAGTGAGATTTTTGGGGGAAAAAAAACCCCAAACAACAGTGAAACACAACCCACTCTGAAATTATTTCCATATTGCTTGGCGTAACTAAGGGGCAACTCTTTTTCAGGCAGTTTCCTTTTTTTGGCCACTTCATTGCCTCCCATTGAAGGGCCACAACCAGCTCCTCAGACTCTCTTGAGAGGCATGACAGGGATAAGCCCACTTTGGTGAATCTTGCAAAACAGAGAGCACGTTTGCTTCAGTGCCTAGGGCCTGCCAAGTAAGCCTGCCAACAGGAGGTGTTGCTGGCACGGAAAGAGCGTTTACCAGGCTTCCCGCTAACAGAAATACCTAGTGCTTGTAGTGATCTTCCTTCTGTTAGGCTGTAAGGAGTCCAAGGCTCAGGGGACGCTGCTTTGTTTGTGCTGAGCCCTGCACGAATGCAGCCAGAGAGAAGCCACACTGCAGTTTCTGATTTTCACTAATTGCATCTGCCTTGATTTTCTCCCCTGCATCATTCCTGTGTAAAAGGGCCAGAGCTGCCTCAAGGATATGTCTAATTTTTTGACTCTATGACAGCTGGAGCAGAGTGTTCAACTTCAGGAACGCTGGCATGCCATGCACACCCTCCTGAGTAAAGGGAAACAAGGCCTATGAGTGTCGTCAGAAACCTGGCTTCTCCCCTTCCCTCTGAGGCACAAAACCCACCAGCAAGGCAAAAAGAAATGAAACTTCACCTTTGGGATCTACAAGCTATTTTAGCTATCCCGTTCTCAGAGCAACCATGAAGATTTAAAATTTAAAACACATTTAAGATAACAGCCACTTCAGATGCTGCTTCCATTACAATGGCATGGAAGTGCTTGCTCTGACCCTGGTAGCATTTGTACAGGTGTCACTGAGAGCAAGTCTGAATCGCGCTTGCTCTGGGGAACTTTGCTTCCAGGGACAGCACCACACAACCAAACCCCCTGCTGAGTTACACGTGCAGCTAACAATTCTGCTAGGTCCGCTCAGAGAGTTTTGTTTCAGGTTAGCTTAGCTTTTAAGCCACATCACTGGTGAAAAAGATGACTGTGCAGTACGCTTGCACCAAACAGGGCTCTCCAGTATACTGGAAAACAGTTTGCTTTGTAATCGTAGTGTGTTTGCACTCATTTGGTATGAGAGGCCTATACCATGCCGGGACTGTGGGAAGATGCCAGCTGTGTATAGCTACCACACACTGGGACTGGGGAGAAACAGAATTCCTTGCACTTCCGTGCTGACATTTTAATATTAAATCATTGCAAATCATGATGATTGCTGTTCTGCAGAGTACAGACCTTAGTATCTGCTTATAGCCAGAGAAGAAAGGGTAGAGGAGCAAGGCTCTGTCTTTAGCTGGTGTCCTCTGGGCCAGAGTTTTTCTACTCAGTTCTTAACTGCCATCAGCAGAGACGTTATGCTGAATTCCCATAGTTGGTGCAACGCATACCGCTTTCGGCTGACTTCAAATCAAGCAACCCTGTTTACAACTTCAAACAGTTTGATCCAGGAATTTCATGGGAGCTTTACCTTCTAACTCCAAGCTACATTTGGTTGAGTTTGGCCTTGCATGTGGGAAAAACCCTTTGGAGAAGCACAGTAGTTACTGTACAGACACAGCTGCTGTTTTTCCAAATGAAACACAGTATTTCATCTGTTTCAATGCTGTTTTAAGTCAAATCAATTTGGCCCATGTCTCGCTCTGTATTTCTTTTCCCAGATTTGACTTTTGTGTTTGGATTTTGGGCTGGTAAGTAATAATGACAACAACATGTCTGAAACAAGAAGATATTAACTCTATTTATACCAGCGCAAGCAGAATTATGAAAGGCTCTCGGTGCCAAATTTCAAGCAGGCTTTGGTATGCATGGAATACATTCAGGAGACGAGAGTTTGGCAATGGAGAAATACCAAGGAGCTGGGAGGAAGGTCAGTTGGAAAGAAGATCCAGGTTCTTGCTGTGGTGGGGAGATTCGATGAAACAAGCCATCTTATAAGGAGAGGACTAGATCTGGTCTAGGTACTTGGACCAGAGATGAACGTGTGCTTAGTGCAAACCCTGCTGCATAGCATGCTTTCTGTGGCACATGGGCTAGACTGCAACTACTCACTCCAAAAATGAAATGGTTAAGACAACTGCGGAGCTGCCATGTACAGATCAGTGAAGTATGCAACATCTTACCAGCTGAAATATTTGAGGCCAAACATTAAGTCGTTACTCATCGGGAGCTCTGCCATTAAGCTCCCTCTCCCCTGATATTTATGATTAACACTTTAAAACATCTGCAGTGCCTTTTTGACTCAGAAGGATTCCAGTTAAAGGGAACCGATCTTCTGTAGCAAAGTTTCTGACTGTTACGAAAGAGGAGACTATCTGTGTCCTTTACTATTCCCAAAGCAGTAAATCGCCTTTGGGAAGGAGGTGTCTCCCAGTGCCCCAGCTCACAGCTCACTCCCCAGACAGCTCCCTCCAGGCATGCAAGCTGCAGCGGCCGTGAGCCCCTCTGCACCTCGCCAAGTGCTAAGGAGCACTCGCCCCTCTTGGGCTCCCAGGCTACTGGAGATACATGTGAGGGAGCATTGGCCCTACATGTTTGACCCCTCCTTTGCAGCACTAGCACTAAGATACCTAGCCAGGGTGATGGGCTTTCCCTTAGACAAGCTAGGATGAAGGCTCTGCTGGCAGCAGAAGCGAGCCTGGTGAGGGAAAGCCGCTGTGGACAGTAGGCACTTCCCAAACTGGGGTTTTGGTCGCAGCTCCCAAGAAAGGGAAAGGGAAGTGTGTATGAAGATGAAACAGAGACACACGACTGCACATGAAGCACAGAATGAATGTTTTTTCTTTCTACAAGCTCTTCCCAGTTAAAAGAGGGAGAAAGCAGAAAGTACTTGAAAATAGGACCTATGGTTGCAGAACCGCATTTCTGAAATACAGATCTCTCAAATATCAAACTACACTGCAGAATGACTAATTGTGGGGTGACTAATCCCTGTCTCCCCTCCAAAACTATTACTTCACAGTGGCCAAGAAAACATACCATAAAGATGTTGTTATTGCATCACTCACATTTACTTGCATTGAGGAAGACTGAGCCTTTTACAGTACTTGTCTGATTACCAAGAGATGTGCTTCTTCCATGTAAGAAAAGAAAGGACCACTTAGTTTTCATAGATCATCCTGGACAGTTGTGAAGGTGTTTGGTTAAATGCCTAGGGACCAGGGAGCTGACTTTCAAGCAAAGAAAAAAAAATATTGGGGGGGGAGTAGGCAGGGAGATGGCAGAAGCAGATGGATATTCAGGTTGACAGAAAATGAAAACCTGCCTTCGTCTTGCTTTCATTAGTCTTCATTATATGACCACGACAGCTTTAATTGCTGCCCTGCATACATAAGTAATAAAAATGTAAAATGTTTAAATGAACTGTGGCTCCCAAAACCCATTATAAAAGATTAATGATAAGTACTCTTTGCTAACTTAAACGTCTTCAAGAAACACATCTGAGCAGCCCTTGTGGTTAAGATGATATTAGAACAATATTTGCCAGACCACTTGTCTCAAACCATTATGCACCAAGCTTTGATGGTTTTGATTATTCCGTCTTTAGCTAGCCTGAATTCTAGACATATTTGATTCCAATTTACTCATTCCTGACAAGTTATCCCACTCCTGCAATCCAAAGAAAGAGTCTTCAGGTACTCATAGTTATATTCTGTCTTCAGAAATTGCTGATGTTTGCTTCGATGGTTTTTACTGCCAAAGTCATTGAAAGTAGCGTTTATTAGTAGCACTCCAGAAGTTATTATGCTAATTAATACAATATCCAGCTGAAGAGGAAAATAAACTATCTTTTCTATTTAAATTGAAAGCAGTACCAAGACCCATCTTTGAACTGCCACTTTCCCTTGAGGGGCACAGATTTGACTCTTTGAATTCAGATGTGAGAGTGGAGTTTTATTTCTAAAAAGGCATCAAAGCTCCATCTCTGGATGGAGCAAAGGGTCAGACCGTGCCTGAACCTTGCACACATAGCCAACAGAGCAGGGGCAGGATGGCAGAGCTAAGGTGACCTTCTCTTCTTCTCTCCCTGTTGTCTACAGGCAACAACCAAAGTTCTTAAATAGGCACTACCAGCTTTTCTGTGGATAAGCACTTCCCCTGCAAAGTCAGCTAGATTCTCTTGACAGCTACACATCTATGGGAATGAAGAGATCTGCACAAGCAAGCCGAACTTTTTCTGTGTGGTGTACGCTGTTGTTTGGCTTTCAATCCAGTTTTCAGTTAATACTAACAGATTTGGGAAGTCTTATAAAACTTGATACTCTGCAGCATAAACCACTTCCTTGCTATTTAGGATTGAACTAGGATTTTCACAAGTGGCAGGAATTTGCTGGCTGCAGAGCTTCTTTATGCCATCCTTTCCAGTGTCACTCATGGAGGCCAAAAACTAGACTGGGAGACCACCAGATGATATATTTCTATGTTCCTTTCTGCTTTAGTGCTCATCTCGCTATATTCCACTCAATGTTGACTTTCATAATACAGTCTCCTCTGCCAGGAGTGGATTATATTGGCTACTTAAGATCTTCCAGGCCTTCACCAGGTCTCCTGCACAATGATGTCCAAATTTTCCCGTTTCCTGTTCCACTCCTATTAGCTCTCTGGGCTCATTTCTGTACACATGGTCCCATTTCTATTTCCTGACCACCGTTTGGAAGCTGCCTCCCTAGTAAGTCTGGCTCCTGGGCTCTTGTCTCTTCCTGCACAGTCTTCTGGGCTGGTCCCATTCCAACCTGCAGGCCAGAAACTTTTCCAAGACAACTATCCCCTCCTCAGTGCTGCAAAAAACCCCCAACAACCACCAAACCCATTCTATGTTCAGCATCACAGAATAGACTGATACAATTAGGACTGCAGAGTTAATTATATTAGGGGAGAGCAGATAAGGTTGCTGTTCCCAAGAAGAGCAAGGTGCTGGAGAAAGAGGAGCGTGGCTTACTGTTGCTATTTCACAGCTGGCTGAGTGAGAACTTGGCTCTACTCTTCCCAGCCTAAGAAGTAGGGGTAGGAGCCCCAAGGCACAGTGACAGGAGGAGCAGGAGGAGATCCTTCTCCTCTCTGTCTCCTTCTTCTGTCAGGGAAACTCCTCGGGGTGGTGCTCGGTCTCCTGCAACTCTTCTCCTGCTGCTGCAGCTGCCCTGGAAGCCCTCAGACATTCCCAGCAGAGTCTGGATGGCTGCTTTGGTGACAACCTGGGCTCAATTTAATGAGAACGTTCACGTTCACTTGCTATGCTGGCGGCCCGCCAGCATATTTTCTTGAGGCACATAAGACAGAGAAGGGAAATGGTGATTTTTAACAGTTTTTTTTTTTTTTTTTTTCATCCAGCCAAACCTGACTGGAATTTCATGGATGAAAGAAAAGGCACTTCTCTAGCCCAGGGGCTTTGTCCCTGCCAAATTATAAGGGCCTGCTGCAAACAATGGAGGTGTTAGAGCTTCTAAAAAAATAAAAATGTTGAAAGAATCTTTTATAACGGAAAATATTAGGCAACCTAAATCTCGGGCCAGCTGGTAGCGGGCAGTATAATATAAGCTCTTTGGAGGAGAGCTGTGCAAATAATGGATTTTCAGAATTTCTCTTCTCCCACTCCCCTCCCCCAAGTATGAACTATTTTAGCTATTTTCTCCAGATGAAATTATTTGCCAAATTCAGCCAGTTGCTAAATTCTCCTAAAATTTTTCTTTTCTCCGTCAACAGGTTTCTTGTAAAAACAAACCCATTCTCCCACCTCCGGCTTGGAATTATGGCGTTCACCAGTGACACAGTTTGGAAGAAATCTGCCTGTGGTCAGCTCTTTCTTTTTTCGCTACGTTCTTGTCGAAGCTCACATGTTGCAGTAACCAAGCTGGCCCAATAGCTGCACCTGGCAGTGTGCAGGGGAGGATTTCCATTAGTCTCTACCATCCCCGGATCAGCCTGCACCGAGCTGAGAGCCTGTGCACAGTGTGGGGCTGGAGGTCCATTAGGTTGTGGTTTTCAGCCTGAGTCTTCACTGGACCAGTTTATAATGATGATATTTCTGGTGTCAACTGCAGACCAGATGTTGCACCTTGGTGCCATGCTGCCGGAGGGGAGAGCTTTGAGGCAACACAGGAGGCCGGAGGCTTTGAGCACTCAAAGTCATTGATCCCGTGGCGTTTCTTGTATCCATGCAGGTGTTAGCCGTGGTGTCCTGGCCAAATCCCATTCTGGCACATCACCAGCTCTGGCAGTTTACCTACTTAAAATCACCTCTGTGCTTCTAATTGCAGGAGTCGTTCCTCACTTCCCTTCTTTAGCAACAGATTTGTGCATTAATGGCTGGCAGATGCCTGCTGCAAAGCCATCCTTGTGCATGCAGTCTCCAACACCCCTTGGGATGAGCATGCACAGGGCTGAAGGGAGCTGCCCCACAGCACCAGACAGAAACGACAGAGGCCTGAGGTGAGGCTGCAGCAGACCTGCCCGTGGCAGTGGGGCACTATAAACATATTTAAACAAGCTGGCTGAGCCCTGAAATGTGGTTCCAAAGTAATGAAATGCGGTTGTTTGGCAGTGGCAGACACTGCCTTGCTTTCAGAGGCTGCTTTATGACTATTAGTGTAACATAGCCCTTCCAAAACCTCCCCCGCTTCTTTCTTTTCTTTTTTTTTTTTTTTTTAAATTATTAAATCTATCCTCAGAGAGGGTGAGCCAAATTTTCAAACGGAATATTCAGGTCTTCTGTTTAGGGCTTGAAGTGAACGGTGAAGTGTGACTGCGTATTATTATAGAGCCCATAAGCTGCAGGACCAGAGACTGATAATGTAGGTACCCACATTCGAAAACAGAATACTGAAAATTTTGCCAAGAAAGAGCTATTAAAACAAATGAATCTCTGGTGGTGATTTAAAGTGAAGCAAAACTCCTAGTGTGAATTTACTCTCTTTTTGTTGGTGGTGGCATTGCATCTTGGTTGGAGGCTGTTACTCCACAGTGAGCCGCAGTCAGCGAGGCCTTTTTTTTGTGTCTAGAGCAGCATAAAGTGAGCTGGACAAACTCTGGCTTGGGTTACGACCCCACAGCCGCAGGGATTTCCATCAGGGCAGGCTTGGATCCACTGTACTTAATCGCATCGGCAGAGCAAGGAGGACTCGACACTGGGAACGAAGGCACTGCTCAGAGCTTCAGTAATGTCTGTAAAGTTCAGCCACACAAGAGCAAAGGAGGGTTAAACCAAAAACCTCACATTCAGTGATTTGGCAGTAAACATTGTATGCAACCAAGGCTGAAATACTAGTTTTTCCATTTTCCTCACTACATAGCCAATTGAAACATTGCCCCCCTTTTCTTTTAAATATGGGAACCAGGGTGCATTCCCCGCCTGAAGTGCTGGACAGAAAACTCATCCTGAAGCTTACTTTTGCCATTTGAAATCACGATGGAAACTATACAGAGAAAGGATTGTGCTGTAGCTGTGGGCCTTCTAAAATAATTGCTTCATGCATAAATATTGATAGTCAGTGCTGACTACTATTTTTACACAGCATAACTGAAAAAATATACATATAAAACTTAACAAAGAATATCTTCCTAAAATAAGGAGCAAAACCAACCTCAAGTATAAACAGCAACGACAAAGGAAAAAAAAAAAACCAAAATAAAACAAGATGTACTTTGGGGCATGCTCCTTTCTATTTTTTCAATCTTCTATCAATATTCTATCTGTGAGTAAAGCCTCAACAAGGATTACTTTGGGACTCTCTGAGGCTGTGTAAATATGTATTGTTGCTAGGTTCTGAAGTATCCCAGCTCCATGCGACACAAGCCGCACATGTTAGCAGAGTAGGAATAAAGCTAGCAAAGGCCACGGGATCAGACTGAGCCAAGCCTGGCTGTCCATCGCAGCAATCTTGACGGCTGGAGAAGGCAGCAGCCAGTAATGGCCTGATTCCTCCTGGTAAGAGATGCACGCCCCCAAGGAGGTGCACCCATTTGTGTGCAGGAGCAAGTGGCAAGGACACCTTCTTTTGGGTAGTATCTGGTCTAGGAACTTGCAATACTGTAAGACTAGAGGCAGCAGCATTTATACTAAATACTTTTGCTCAAATCTTTCCAAACGTGAGCACTGCCCCTGCACTGAGATTTCCTCTTCACACTGTTCAGTTCCCTCCACGATGCAGTCTGGGATATTGCAACAACAGAAGGATGAGATTTGGCCTCACCAGTTTGGCCCATTTGGGCAGCAGAAAGTCTTCTTGAGTCCAGTGAGCTTCACTGGCTGGACAAAGTCTCCAACAGCCTGGTCACGGTCTGTACAGTAAGGTCTCCCTGACTCAGTGTCTGCTGCATGACCCAGCTGTCGCTCATCTATTGCCTACCTTGCAGCCTGTGTCAAAGCCTCTCACTGGGTGCTTCTGGTTTCCCCACTTGCATACATCCCCCACTGCTTTGCACCATCAGAAGCAAGATCCCTCCGAGAGCTGGCGTGCAGACAGGGTGTCTCTCCCTCCAGATTTGTCTCTCCGGGATTCAAACCAGCAGAAGCCAGAAGCAGGAAATTATGAGATTGCCACCGCGGTGCTCCCTGTGGCGTGCAGGTAAGTCGCTGACCTGCTGAAGGACGAGGAACAGATTGGGAGGCCAGTGGGAGCAGGCATGACCTCAGACCCACAAGTTCAGCGTAACGGCCCAGGTCAGGACAGGTGGTTGATGGGCCTTGCAGCGCCAATAATCAGCATCTACGGGCCCAACTACCCAGCCAGATGGAGCCTGGAAATCAGCTGGGATGAGAGTGATGCAACTTCACCTTCTCTAAAGAGCCAGGATGGGGCTGAGGTGCATGAGCTTTTTTCTTCTGCAAGGCAGCCAAAGTGCAGTGGGTGTAGCGCGGCTACTGCACTAACCCTTTTTCTGACTGCAATGAGCCAGTTGTCCTCTATTCCCTTTACCCCCTCGGTGTTTCTTGCACAACATAACTTTGATCATAAAGCTCTGGAGAAGCAGGATTTTGAGCCCAATTCTGATCTCACTTATTCTGGCATAATTCAGGAGTAACTACAGTTATACTTGTAGAAGATCGAAATCAGTCCAGTTCCTTTTAACTGGGCAAAACTTGTGGTCTGCAGAAAGAAGAAAATAATCGAAGATGTGAACAACAGAGCCAGCTGAAAAAGGAGATTTTTTTTTCTCCTCCAAAGTTCAATATTTTTTGGCTAGCTCTTTAACTAATTGAAAAAATAGTTTTGTGGGGGAAAAAAAAATCCCATGGTACCTAAACATTTGGTATTATGATGCAAAATTTTATAGAAGAAAACAAAAATTGGAAAATTCCCATCAGCTGAAAATAGTACTGATACTGTTTCCAGTGGCAACTTGTATTATAAGACAGAATATGGCAATGCTGGGATGTGTGGTTTCACTTATTAAAGAGCACTGACTGAACTCCATGGAGTAATGTCAAGTGGATACTCAGGAAACAGAGCTGAAAAACACTGCTCTTTTCCCATTCTGATGTGGAAGGTCAGTGCTGAGGAATGGCATCCAGCAGGCAAGATTCCTGTATACAGGCCTTGACCTCTAACACTACTACACTCAGTAAGCTACAAAGCAACTGGGAGCTTATAAAGCCCTCCAAGGTCAGCGTCATGCTGTGACTGCCATCGCTGCAGGTCCAGTTTCAATGCCCACAGCACCTAGGACCCCCTGAAGTACAAACCCGCCTCTGCTCTTTGTGGTTGCCCAGGGCTGGCTGGACCCTCAGCAGCTTGCCAGGACATGTGCAAAGCACGTGGTGTGCTGACAGCTCAGCCAGTGAACTAGGGAAGCTGTTGACGTGGTGCCTTGCCAAAGTATGTCTGTGTGCCAAGCTACAGGCAGCCATGGTGGGAGGAGAGGGAACCCAGGCACTGACTGGGTTTATCTCCCAGCTGGGTATTGGTCCAGATTAACTGCATGTATGACCACAGAGGCTTAAACTTGTTCCTCATCATGGTTATGAAGCACAGCTGTGAAGCACAAAAAAATCCTAGAAACAAAGATATTTAGAGCCTTCACGTAGTACAGTCCAGTGCTGTGTCGCGTGACCCACCGGGTTTAGTAAATGAGAGGCTTTATGTGCAGTCAGCCCTTCCAAGCACATTAAAGAAAGGCCCCAAAAGACTAAAAACTTGATTTCTTGGATAAAAATATCCCAAGGTGTTTTGACCAAGTACCGTGCCAGCTGCCAGGACCATGCCAGTTCTGCAGCAGCTCAGCAGCACTTGGCAGTGTGTCCATGGGAGCCAGCAGCAGGAGAGGTCCCCTGCACTGGGAGGCAAACACAGGTACCCTTCTGCCCTTCTGAGAAGTGTACTCAAACTGGGAACGCCCGACTGAGGTAGCCACAAGAATCTGGATAAAGCATTAGCGTGTAAAACCACAAACCCCAGGGCCAGGCTGCCTCAGTGTCTTTCCTTTTGACCTGAGCGGTTCAGGCACATTAAACTGATAAAGATCTGCCTAGAAAGAAAAGGCCTTTCTGTGTTTTCCATCACCCAGCACAGCCAGCGGCCGGAGCAATAGTCTGCAAGACCGTGCTGTAATCTGCATTGGGACTGAAGTGTGTCAGCAGCTGGTACGGTGTGTTTGTTATCCTACACTTCACAACACTGGCTGCGGGGAAAGGAAGTGTTGGGGTTTTAGGTCAACCGCTGGACCAGTAGGTAGCAGTGATAAGTGATGTGCCATCACTGTGCTTGACCACTGTTTTAGAGCTCAGATAGCGTACTGGAGTCACCAGAAATGTGCATACTTCAGCCACAAAAATGTTTTAGGGACACATTGTGTTATATAAGAAGTTATTTAACATGAGTCAATCAAACACTCTGTTTAACTCTTTAGGCCTATAAAGCTCATACAGGCCACGTACATGTGAACGACAAATATAGCAATCATTTTCCATTATTATTTTTAGCAACAAGTTTTACTTCTCTACTTATCTTTTGGTACACCCACGTATTTTTAGAAGGGGTTGAGTAGACCAAAATTTTTTTATTGGACCTAAGCTTTAATTATGCTCTTTACTACGTGGTGACCTGCTTCACTGATACATCCTGCTAGCGCACTGGTTCCTGGCCCTCTTGGTCACTGGCAGCAATACCAAGGGGTTAATCTGCTAAAGGCAGCATGCCTCCCTGCAAGCTGGGATGACTGTGAGAGAGACACCCAGCACGCTGTGCCTGTGAGCATTGCCAGAGGTCTCTGGTGCCTGCTGCCTTACATCGAAGCAAGACGATTGTTGCTATTGAATGATCATATGGATGTTCAAGTGGCCATCTGCAATGAAGGTGGCCCTCGGTATGGGCCAGGTACTTCACCGCTGTGGTTCAGCAGGCACACAGCACTGCGAGGAGAGCAGCGCCCAGCTCCCATTCCGTCCCTCCGGTGCACACCCGCGTGCTCATGCTTAATGAGTTAAACCATGAAACTACCGACTTTCTAAATTGAGAGCGAGAGTTTTCTGATCTTGTTCGCCACTCTTGAAATCGACTTTCTAAAGCGTCGACGGCAACGTGCGCTGCAGGGAAAACTGAACTAGAAACTCCTACACCGGCTTGCGTCTTCATGTAGACGCTCAGGTTGTCATTTGCATGGCTGAGGTCAGCGGGAGTCATGTGAGGGGCAGCACCAGGGCACCCTGAAGACACCCGGTGCCTCCTGCTCCCAGGGGCACTTCCCTGCTGAAAGGGCGGTTTTGCTCCCACAGACAAGGAGGGACAGGGAAATGGTGCTGGGGTTCCCCCCCCATGGTTTCTCTGCCCAGACCACACTGTTCAGTTGGAAAGTTAAAGAGAAAAGAAGACGAGTTTTCATACACCCACCTGCACAGACTCATCCCAGGAGTCAGGCAGAGTTTGCTCCCTCCCACACACTGCCGCTGCTGTGCAGCCTTGGCCCTGGAGCCCCTTAACCCCTGTCCCCCCATGCTGCTGGACAGAGAAACCACCATAAACCTGCTTTAATCGCTCTGACCGGCACCTGCCAGAAGGAAGGTGATGGGCGGTCTCCCTGGGGCACATCCCAGGGGCACACTGGCACAGGGTTTGTTTCCACAGGTGCGCTGAAGTGTGGCTGTTCTCAGCCCACGCCCAGCCAGGCCCACACTCGCTCCCAGCTGGGGCAGCACGGCCAGGGCCCCATGGGCTGTGCTGTGGTGGGTCTCCCCGCCCTGCCCGGCCTGCGACGTCGCCAGGAAGAAAAGGCCCATGACTTCCGCTGCCTTGTCAGCAACCAAGTTAGTGCCATGTGGTGCTTCTCCTCCTCCCTCTGCCTCTCCTCTTCACACCCCCAACACACTTTTTTTTTGCAATACCATTACCACCACTAAATTATGGGGTTGTTAAGGATTTATCACAAGGCATGGTGGGCGATGGAGTCTTGTCGAGGGCAGGGTGGTTGCTGTGGGTCAGAGCAATAGGCTTGGCACCCCTTCCACAGTACTGCCCATCCGGCAGCGGGAGCGTGGAGCAGTCGGTTGGTGAGGTCCTTCACAAGGTCCCTTGAGCTAAAGCCCCTGTATCACCAGCGATGAACTCTGTCCCTTCTGTGCTGGATGGGGAGCCATCGCAGTGTGCCAGCGGGGCAGACAGGGTTAAAAACCAGAGGAGTGGCTGCCTGTGCATGGGATGGGTGGAAAGCACAGGAGTAACTCGTTCAACATGCCAAAAGGTGCATGCTCAATTTAGTGTCATCATCCGACTAGGGCCAATCTATTTTATAGGATAAAATATACAAGAAGCTTACGGTAAAAAAAAAATAAAAAGAAGAGATTGCCAGGAGGATGAGAGCAGTGGGCTGGATCAGCTCGGCCCAGGCAGGAGCCCTGGAAGGGGGCCAGGGAGGCAGGAAAGATCCATGAGGAGTTTCCTGCAAAGAAACCATTCAAGAAATTGGGCAGAGGCAGTATGCATGTGACGCCTGTGCGGCTCTGCTAGGGTGGAGGGGGAGCCATCGTCTGGGAAAGCAGCCCAGCCTGGAGATTTGGAGGGGGGTGAGGGGGAAAGAAGGTGCAGTTTGGATCAGCCTGACCCAAAATAATATGTAGTTTGTATTTTCTAAGCAGAAAATTAAAAAAAAAAACCAAAAAAGTAAGTAGAGCAAAAGATTTCATGTTGGAGGAAATGTTATTTTTCCTATTAAAAAACAAAACAAACCAGACCAGAAAAACCCCAAACCTTGCAGTTAAAAAATTCCTTCCAAGCACTGAAATATTTTCTGGTGAGGCCTGGAGGTCTCTGCTTTCCCCCAGTACCATGAAACTGGTGTCATTGGAATGTCCCCTGGCTGGAAGGGAACAACACTGCATCGAATTTTGGGACCCTCCCACCATGGGTGTTCTCAGAGATTTTGCACCCCAGAATCAAGTTTGTAAATTGAGGGCCTAAAAACACATCTGAGCATGATGCCCCACCAGAGCAGGGCCTAAAAACGCATCTGAAAATGCAGGGTCTCTTCTCCTGGGACCTCCCAGCATGGCAGACAAACAACCTCTCAGCCGGCGAGTCCCTGTGCCCCCGTCCCAACCAGTCTGAGGGCGAGGGATGGTCCTGGAGCTGGCAGAAACTGCTGTGGGGAAGCCAACAGCGTGATGCCAGTGGAGGCAAACTCATGCTCCATTTGGGTGCCAAGGCTTGATTACAAACACCTGCAGCATCATGGGCACATGGTGGCCCTAGCAGCACGTATGGAGCACCCCCCAGCCGGGCAGGGGGAGTGATGGCCAAGGGGGATGGCTAAAACAGCCACGTGAGGTGCATGACTGCCCGGCTGGGTGGCTGCTCCCACTGGAGCAGCTACAGACCAGTGAAGTCAAGTCAGTGAACTGGCCATCAGGCTGAGAGTAAGCCCTGGGCTAGGACAGCTCTGCCACCAATACCCACTGTCAGTGTTTGCTCTATGTTATTTTTGACCCAGAAGCCCTCCGTCAGCGGTGCTGGAAACAGGCTGGGTACAGGAGCTGTGGGTGAGAAACGAATTGAGAAGAGGTGCTGGAAACTGATGCTGATGGCATTTTTGGAAATGCTTTCCCCGATCTGAAAAAAAAAAAAAGGGATTTCCTAACGACTGAAAATGAATTTGCCACATCTGCAGAGTGGCTTGTGGGTTGCCTGTCCCTGAAAGTAGCTAAGGAAGCGCTACAGTCAGCAACTTTTCATTTTAAATGACAAAAGCTAACGTGCCCACAGGTGACGGCAAGTGCCAGGTATACTACCAGTTGCCTTACATCCTGAAAATGCAAACATTTGAATTGTTAAAGCTCCATGAGTTTGCACAGTCCAAAAATACAGTCTCTTTGGCCAAAAAAAAGCTGGTTTTGGAATCAAGAACGGCTTGTAATTAAAGCCAACAGTATGAGAATCTGTAACTGATCTGCTCTGAACAAATTATTTGGCTACCTGAAGAGAATCAAAACCTTTTATTTTTTTCAAAAGAGGCTCAAAGAAGAAAAACATTAACTTGCTGAGAAAGAGGAAACAACACGGGCAAATTAAAACAGGCAAACACTTGACCTCTGTATCGTGCAAGCGTGTGCAAAGTTGGAGAAGATGGGACTCGCTTTAGTTTGAGGAACAGTTCAATCACTGCTTATGACATAAAATTAGACCATTTGTTTAAAAAAGAGCTACAGAAACCAAGAAGATCTTATGCCATTGACCTTAACACTTCTCTGTAATATATTTGATGAGAGGGATTTCATTTTATTTTTACTGAGACAAATTCAATAGATTTACAGTGATGAATGCAATAAAATAACACACATGGTGAAGGAAAGCTTAGCTTCAAGGCAGTACAGCTCTGTCCAAGAAATTTAACTCCTTGAAATTTGCCATTTTCATCTGGAAAGGAAAAATCTCAAAGGCATGACTCCAGCAAGGCTATTTAGTCAAACAGTACCAGATGGATGTGTGGGATTCACCTTCTGCTTTGGTTATGAATGAAAAGAGTCAGCTAGGAGTTTGCTAAAGGCTATTTTTGCCTAAGTAAGTCTGGTCAAGATGTGGTTAATGTAGCCATGCTCGGTCTGCTGTGCTTTAAGGAGAAGATGTGTGGAAATGAGAGGGAAAGGAAGCTTGGAGGAAGCCAGGTAGCACAATGACCGAAGTATGTTGCTTGGATGAATTAAGTTTGTGACCAGAAATTTTGCTTTGGTACAAAATGATGCCATGGTCTCCAGGAGACATAGGGAATTTGTGACTGGGTTTTCAGTATTTTCCTTTTTCCAGGAACCTCACCAACAATACGGCTCATGCTGTCCACATGAGGAGTAAATATCACTATTTCCACCCTCCAGACAGGGAAGCAGAGAAACAGCATTTTGACTGACCTCTAAAGAGCTGGGCTGTATCTGGGTTTTAATGGGCTTGGAGCATCTGCCTCTCCTTAAATTGCAAGGGATTTGGTAGCAGCCCCGGGGAAGCCAGGTGTGACTGTGAGCAGGGTGTGTCACCCTCTACTCACAGGAAGACAAACCCAAGGCAGAGAAAGGTCTTAATTCAACAAAGGCTTAAATGCATATTTGTGTCTCCTTCTTGATGAATTTTTGAAATGTGTTTAAATGCTTACCTAAATCAGGACCGCTGTGGTAGGCATGCTGTTGTGCTTATATACTTTATAACTTGCCTTTGGTCTAGAAAAATCAAAGAAGCTCAGGTTTTTCCAGTGTTTCTGTATGATTTGACCCATCAGGTGTCACATGTTAGTACATACAAATGCACCACCTGATGAGGTGACTAGAAACCCACACCCGTGTTCAGCCCAGCTTTGACTAAGCTGACACCCTCCTGTTGCCCCTTCTCCTTCGGGGCAGAGCAGCGGGGAGATTCAGGGAGTAGGACCCATCATACAGATCAGATCCATCATACAGATCCATCACACATATGCAGCTTGTAGCAAGCCATCCGCTTCTGCCAGTCTGTGGGCAGCCCTCCCCTTGCAGGGCTATGAAAGCCTCCAGCCTAACAAAAATCTGTCTTGTACCTACCGCACTGAAGACCACAGATCCAAAGCCTACCCTTAGCAACCCACACATTTCAGAAACAGTTCCAGGGAGAGCAAAAGAAACTGTTGTCCAAGCAATATATACAGATGCAAGTACTTTGTTGCATGATTAATAGTTTGTTTCACGACTTACAATTCATCCTCTTTTTAATAGTCAGAATCACCCCTGGCAAAAGTCTTTTTGAACATACCTATAGGGACTATGCTCTAAGTTCAGAGCGTTGTGGCTTTTTGGTTCTGCTTTGTTTTCAAAAAGGGTTGATGAAAAACATTTTCATAAACTGAGCAACAACCATAACACACGTACAAAAACAAGATAGTAGTCTCATACGGGAAATATTTCTGCTTTCGTTTTTATTTTATGAATACATATACAAGAGATGCATAATCTTCCATTATCCAGACTTAAAAGTAACAGGTTGGTTTTTTGTTTTTGTTTTTTTTTCCAAAATAGCTTAAAGAGGAAAATAAAAATAAGGATGAAGGAGGTGCAACATATCCAAACCATACAGTTGAAAACCCTGCTAAAATTAGTGCTGAAATGTGAACATGTGGAGGGTGTGTCTGTGTGTGTGTGTGTATTGTCCTGTGTCCTAAAAGCCTCACCCAAGGTATTTATGTATATGAATAAAAAAATGCTTTGGCATAACCAGAGAGTCCTCCATGCACACTTTGTTGACATTTCTGAAATACTGAGAGAATAAAATCCGAGAATTTTATCATATATCATTTTCTCTCCTTGGCAGCAACGTCTTTAAATGCAGGGGGGAAATGAGTAAGAGTCTGTTGGCAAGAGACTTTACTTCCATACTAAGATGGTTGTATTAGCAGAATGCAGAAGGATGCAAACAGCTTCAAATAGAAGAGATGGAGATATATATTTTTATATAAGTATATAATGTAAAAATTCTTATTTTATATGAGAAAGGAAGATTTGTCATAAAATGAACCACTCTAAGACTAGCTTCCAGCAAAACATTTTGCTTTATTGGATCTCTTTTCTAGCTACAAGTCAAGCTGACATCTGTCAAGCTTTTCAACTTTTCATATGGCAGTCTATAAGAAATGTTTCATGCAACGTCTACAATGCTAAATACAGGGTAAATAACTGGGATTAAACAGGTGAGGAATAACAGACTATTATAATGACCAATAACAGCATATTATGTACATATAGCCATATTATATTCTCATGTCTTCACAGTAATGTGCAAATGTGACAAATATGGCTTTCATTTTTTTTTCTAAAGAAAGTAAGACATAATTAGACAGAATAATGTTTTAAAACGCTTAGGAGGATTTCACCTTTTTGTGAAACCCATTCAATCTTCATTGCATTAGGGTTAAGGAGCCACCCCAGCACGGAGGTGTAGTTCAGGTGTATTTCCAGGAGGGGGCATAGATTCCTAAGGCACAATATTAATGTTAAACATTTTTAATTTAAGTCATGCTATTTTATTTTAGTTTTGTTTTATTTTTTTGGTTATATGAAATAATAGGTTGTTGCTAGTTATATAATAAGCGGTTGATTGTAAAAAATACAATGTTAAAGGCTACACTACATGCCTACCTGTAGCTCCAGAAACATTAGCTAATCTGAAAACACACTATACAGCGCTGCATATTAAACCTTTCTGGTTTTTTGGTAATATTCTTTTTCATACATGTAGCAGACAGTTATAAGGCTTCTGCGGAATAATAACATTATAACTGAACAAATATTTTACACACTTCCATAACGGTATTTACAGTTACTATAACTCATATTTTGTCATTTGGTAAATAACATGTATCTTGTATGCATCCTTCTTGCCTATCTAAAGTGCTTGCTTAACTGCATGAGGAAAGAAAATGCATACCTGCTTTAGGTGCAACAAACCCTCAAAAGAAGTAGCTGAAATATTTGTTGTGGATCTGAAATGCATTCTCAGAAATTGAAATTATTGCTAAATTCAGTGCCCTCACTAGGCAATCATCTATATTATTTGTCATATATAAATATATGCATATATACTAGTATGTATGTACATGCATACACATTCATCTATCATGTAATAGATAGATTTCAATTTTTTGTCCATCAACCTCTTTTATTTTGTGCTATTCAACTCACTTGTGCTATGACTGAAGCCAGATTAAAATCAGAATCTTAACATGCTACTACTAACAACCCTATGATTCATTAGCACATAATAAAGACAATATGCAAAAGAAAGCTGAGATGATGACAAATCAGGAGGCTTTTGAAATGCACTGAGAATAAGGCAATAGGCTGTACATTACAGCAGAAGAAAAGCTGAAGAAATTCTGGAATTCATAAACGCATCTTACTGGAGTAGTGATTGCTCTCCCTACTTTGCTGCAGAGTCCTACGCTTTTTTCCAATATCACTCTCCAGAATGCAAGCTCTATAGTTTCTGCACCTACCAACACTTTTAATGGTAGCAAATTCAAAGCTTATTAAAAATGCCCTGATGCCACAATCTGGTAAAATAAGGCACTTCCAGGGCTATATTCCAGCAGTGCCATGCCAAAAAGATCAGCACTGGGAAGAAGCACTCAGATTTTGCTGAGTTTCCTAGTTTTGTCCCATGAAATGTGCCATCTCGGAGCGTACTCCTTCCTCTTTCTTTCGAGATGATTTTCTTTAAAGAAGCTGTTTCATCAGTTGAAGTTGAGGAGCTACTTCTTTATAAGCAAGAGGTAAATCTTCAGTTCCTGACATTCAGTAAGGTGGAAGATCAGAGTGGTACCAGGCAACGTCTTCAGTTTATTCGGTATCTCTCTACTCGAGCTGACATGCCAGCTAAGTCAAAAGTGTGTGTGGATTTCATACTAGGCCCGTATTGAAAGCTACGAATGGACATTGGTACTGGAAAGGTCATTCCTTATAATTTCATTTACTGCAAAGAAAGAAGACAAGAGAAAAGGAATTGATTAGTATCCCACTGCTGCAGGAGGGTCTCTTCAGTACACAGCCCCCCCAAACTTGCATCCGTTCCTTGACAGCTTCAGTACAGCTCTGAACAGTAAGCGTAACATCACGAGATAGCTAGTACAGGCTGATCACAGTGCAAAACAGCAAGATTAACCAAGGTTATTAACATGCTAAATACTGTGTGAAACCAGACATCACAAGAACAGCAGCATCCTGGATCCTTGATTGCATCAAACATATTTAACATTTCAAATCAGTTACAGATAAAACTTTTCATTTGCTCTAGAACTGGCTTGGAAACGTAAAGCAAAGAGAACCACAAGAAATCTTAGAATAATCTACCCCTTCCATAAAAAGAGCTGTTTGGAAAGTATGTTAGCCATGGTAGGTGCTGATGGCAGAAAGCTGCCAGCCACTGAACCTGGGTATGTGCAGCTGCAATGCCTAGATAGAATATGACTTCACATGCTGATTTTTTTCCACCGTGGGATGATATTAGGAAACAAAAAAAAAGAAGAAGAAGAGAAGAAACTGCTGCGTGTTTGCCCATTCCCTTGTACTGGTAACACATGTAAATATATACCCTCCTTTCGTGGTGACCAACACGCCGGACACACAGTCTTTGCTCCTATCCGCACAGACAGATGGGAGGGATGAGCAAGTTAAAACCCTTGGTAAGAGTCAGAGAAAAGAAAAAACAAGGTCCGCTATCTCAGCATCAGCCAGTCAGACTGCATCTCCACTGATAAAGTGCTGTTTTCTTTATTCACGAGTCTTCTTTCATTCTTTTTCCCCTCCCCTGCAGATCATCAAGCAATACAGTTTCCCACACTCCAATTATGTCCATTTATCAGCTTGTGATTTTTGGCAGATGGACAGGAAATGACTGAACCTGGCAAAGGCCATCTACAGTGGACTACACAACATCCCTTTTATTTCCACCCCACCTCCCTGCAGCAACTGCCACCACCTGATTTACGTGAAGATAGACAAAATGCCATCAGTAGGGCTATCACCACTTCTGAGTTTCCCTAACATTGCTGGGAGTGGAAAACACATGCCCACGTCATGGAAGCACCACGGAAAAGCCCGTGTTTTCCTTTCCTCGTGGGCTGCTGTTCACAGCCATCCAGATAACTTCACATGTTTACTAGAAAAGACAAAGCCTGTCTAAAACCAACTTCCTGAAGCAATTAGCTGGGTTTTTTTGGTTTTGTTTTTGTTTTTTTTTCTGAAGACCTATTGCCCATTTAGTAATTGCAGCACATGAATCAGCCAGGATTTGTGTCACAGGTCCTGGCCACCGAAACCACTTCTACCAATGGATAGGCACACCATACTTCAGAAAGGAAATATCAGTTGTATTTGTAACTACCTATTTATGGCAGCAAACTAAGAGCGGTATGGAAATGAGATGTGAAGACAAAGCAGTTCTTTCTCTTGAGAGTGCCGTAGAGTTCATCTTTAATATTACCAAACAGTGGAAACAAATTCAAGCAGCAAGCCCTGCTCTGTGACAAAGACCGCCCTGCATGCATCTGAACACAGCAAGAAGTGCTACCCCATTTACATGCTGCAAGACTCCAGGCAGCTTTTGGGACCGAGTTTCTGCCTTGAATGTAAACAGCGCGCTTCTTCTGTGGGATGATTTTTCCATGATGCTTTTGTACAGATAGTTTCTTTGATAAACTTCTCAAAGCAACATTGGGTATGCAGCAAAAACACACAGTGATGTCTTGGTGTTGAGCGTGACAATGAAAATAAATCCTCAAATGGACCAGAAAGTGTCACAGTTTTGCTAACTTTCCCTCAAAGTTTCTGTTACACCAAATAAATTTAAGATACTACTCAAGGCAATCCTCAGTCTTTGTACAGGTAGTCATTAGAAACATTAAATAACTAATCTTCACAGCGCTTCTGTAAAATGTGAACATAAGTATCACTGGCATTTCACAGATGGGGACAAGGAGGTGGAAAAGCTGAGGAGCTCCCCATCTCAGTCAGGGTTAGCACTCAGGTATCTCGAATCTCAGACTAATTCTATAGCACATGCTGAGGTACTCTTGCTTGATTCATTCAGTAAAACTTTCAAAAGTAACATCCCCCAGCCCACCAGCCCATGCTTTCCCCTATTAAAACATTTAGTAAAAGTACTTTGGAAGCAACTTGATGACATGAGGGTCTAAGAGCCAAAGGTCCATCTCCCAAATTGGCTTAGGCACTCAGAGGCTGCCCTTTCCAGCCACGCTAGGTATCCTCAGCTGAATCTTCTGTCACTCAAGCACTGTAGGACACATGGCTTACCCTAGAGTTGATGTGACTTCTCCTTTCAGCTGGGAGACCACCTGCCCTTGGCTCAGCCCATAAGACCACTGCAGTCCTTTGGTTAAGCTCTCTCTAGCTCTCAGCAGCCAAACTGATCTGTCCCCAGCTGAAATCACTTGTAATTTTGTTATCAACTCCAACAGGATACAGATTAGACCTTTGGTTTTATTGATCATTTTTATTATATGTTACTTTTTTTAACAGAGGTGGACTTCTGCTACCTTGATGAGTAGCAGTGAAGTCTGGTGTCCTCATGTAACAACATCTGAGAGCTATTCAACAACAGCCACTACACAATGGCAGCATGGACTCACTAACTGAACCTCAACCAAAGTGCACCCATTGCCACCAGATCTCACAATCAAAAAGGGCCAAAAACGCTAAGAGGATGTTCAACATCTCTCTCATCCATGGCGGACCATAGACAGCATGGCTCAGACACAGGTCTCTGTTTCACTGTCGCTTGTTCCCCTTTACCCACCACAGTGCCGAAAATGCAAAAATTCCCAATAACGCAGTGGAAAAAACCTACAGAGAGGGACAAGGGTGCAAGCACAAGGCCCAGGTGGGGCAATACATGATCTGGTAAAGCAGCCGATCTTGTAGAGGCAGACCGCTAGCAGAGCACTAATCACGAGAGCTGAAAGGGGAAGCGTGCTGAGAGCGGGCTTTCCCATGCTGCCCGCCGAGGCACCTGAGGCTGGAAGGAAAACCCTCTGGCAGGTGGGAACGAGGGGAAACCAGGCAGCAAGCACATGTGAAGTGTGCTGGGTGACGCTTGCTGGGTTCAGCTAGAAGGATGCTCCTCGCCACCTCCAGCTGCATGGTCTAGCACTCTCATGAAGACACTCCTCTCTCCCTCCAGGTCTGAGAAACAGACATTGAGGGAAAACTTGTTGGGGGGGAAAATGCAGTTTTGGGTCAGTCAAAATGGCATGAAAATATGGATTACATTTCTCAAATAGTTTCAAATGTCTTTAGCAACAACATTTTTTATTTCAAATTTCTGGGAAATTTGCTTCTTTTAATACTCTAAAACATATTAACATTTTTGTTGCATGTTAGGAAATGTTTTATTTTGGATCTAATGGAATGTTTTGGAATGTTTTGTTTGACCCAAAACTGTTTTTTTTTCTCTTTTGGCAAGAAAACATCAGATATTCTTGTTGTAGGTTGACCCCATATTGTCCTTCCCAACAGTAAATAAAAAATTCTGTTACTGAAGAACGGCTCTGCTGAAGCGTCCTGTATGTCCGTCCGTACCAGTGTTGCATCTACCACAATGGCCAGCAGCCAATTCTTTGGGAAAGAGCATAGGAACCAGGCACACCTCCGGTGATGCTTTCTCAGTACACCTTTACTCTGCTGGAGGGCTTTGTGAGCAAGAGGAGCTCTGCATCCTTGTTTCTAGTAAACTTTGATGAATTTTCTTCCGTGAAGGTTTCTAATAACCTTCTGAACCTATTTTGGCCTTCACGGTTTCCTGCAGCAACGGGTTCCACAGTTTAAGGATGTGCTGGTGGGAAAAGTACTTTTTTGTTGTTTTCAATTTTTTTCTTGATAATTTCATCCATGTGTTGTGTGAACAAGCTGATCGTTCCCTGTTCACCATCTCCTTTGCCATCCATCATACTCCTTCCCCTTGGTATCCTCAGAGCTCCACTCAGACCTGTAGGACCACTGCAGAACTCCCCAGAGAGGTAAGATATACTGCTTGTGCAGAGAAAATAATTGGTATTTTCCTCTTAGTTCCCACCTTTCTAACAAAATATTTATTATATAATTGAGGAGAGTGAGCTGGTTGCATTCAAAAACTTGAATGCTCAAGTTTTGGCTTACAAACCTGTTACTACAAGAGGATTGTGTGTGCTCCACAGAACAGCAGTATTCAGTGCAAGCAGTATTTTGGCCTGGGTTTGAGTTTCATTCCTAAAGCAAATGCTGGTCTGTGATGCCGCTGCTGCTTGGCTACACGTCCAGTCACGTCTGTAATACCATTCCAGGAGTAGCTGTGTTTTCAATGAGCGCAACATTCTTCAAAGAAAGGTTGCAAAGGCTTTACACTCATTTTTAAAACAACATAACCTAAGTAGTCAAAAAGACCCATTTTATAGACAGGACAGATGACACCCAAAGAATGACCTGGCTTGCTGGAGGCCCTACATACAGCTTAGCAGCAGATCTGGAATAGCATGCAAGATGTTTAATTTTTAATGCCTAGATTAACACAACGCTTCCCTTAAAGCAACAGGTTGATCCCTATCAGATCAAACAGCTGAGTACAATGATTTACAGCACCTTTGTCATCAGATTTTTTTCACTGTTTTTCTGCTGGCTTTGGGGAGGCAGGCCACTGTTGCTTTTATAGCTAACACCTACAGTTCCCCACAATGCCCTCCCTCAACCGATATTTTCCATTGTCACGTTCAGCTTTTCCACTGACAGAAAGTCAAAAAAATAATAGTGCTGAGAAATGCAGGTAACACGTGACCTCTCTACCTGTCAAGGAGTCTGAAAGAGGAACCTTTCCTTTGCTAAACAGCAGATGCCACGGTAGCAGGATGTGGTGAGCTGTTACACCACATTTTAGTTTAATAAGGAGTTTTTTCTTCTTGTATTTAATTTTGCTTTAAATACCCTTGCAATGGAAATTTTTGCTTTACTAATTAGCAAAATCAGTGTCTTACCGATGCAACAGTTTGGGTTCCTGCACAGAACAGGACAACCAGATATATCTGAACAAATGTGGGTTCCATATATAGATGTGAACTTCATAGGAAATGGAGTATTTTTAACATTTGGTGGCTGTATGTGGATTCCATCAACTGGCAAAACTTTAAATTTCTGCAGACTTCTGCTTTCCTTGTATCTAACTACTAATATGGATAACATTGTGGCCTTTTAATAAAATACCTGTTCTTCTGAGACAAAGTTCTGCCTTCCAGCTCAGATTTTGATCCCACTTAGATCAAAGAAGTTACAAGGTCAGTGGTGCAGGGAGCGGAGAGAAGGCACAAGCAGGGGGTTTCCACAACTGGGGAGCTCTTTGGGGCTACAAACATGAGAGCTTGGAAGACTTCAGACTCCTAAAGGTGAATGTTCCCAAGAGTAAAAAAATGGAAGGTGAGCTGACAGCCGTGGTCAGACCCACAATTATAAAGAGCTGAGTCTACAGTTTTGAGAGGGAATCATAGCACTTTGAAAACATATCCCAGCTCTGTCCGCTTTGTTGGTGGTAACATTAAGGCTCCAGTTTCTGGCCGGGTTAAGCCGCTGTCTCTTCACACATTGCACACCGAAGGCTGCAGAAGTCAATGACCGTCTTTCAACTGACTTCAATCCACTTCAGCAGCGGCCCAGAGAAGTTTCTACAAGGAGATTGAGTAGCGGAGCTGTGGGTTGTATTTATTGTTGTGCCCCTTTCTGACTGCATGCTTCTCTGTCAGAAGCGAGCTTTGCGGTGCTCTGCTCCACTCTTTTTTAAGGGGCGTGATAGAGTTGAAGCAAAAGGGCACTGAGAGGTCTTGTGCAGAGCTGACACTTTGACACTACTCGCTAGATGTGTACATGTCCCTGTTCCTGTGTAAACAGTGACGGCATCAGCTCAGTTCCTTCAGGATGGTTTTTGGTTTTCTTATCAATAGGAAGAGCCACACGGCATGTCCCAAGATATCTAGGCCTTCAGGGTCACGTCAAGCTTTTTTCCACAGCTGACTAACCAACCTTTGCTTGTTACTTCACGTCCACCTGTGACTGCTGGGGACCATCATCTCTACCATACAGCAGAAATGAAGCAGGACGTTCAGATGCTGTAAAGCTCTCTTGCCAAAAAGGAACAAAAGCAACCTGCTCTGACTGGTTGACGTGTCATGGAAAATACGAGTAATACCAGCTGCATCTTTCAAGCTACATGTGCGAAAAGCCTCTGTGAAATTGCACCCGGATTCTGCCGTGTCCGGACAATAATGCTTCATCTTTCAGATGGGTGTAACTGCCCAAGCAATGCAGTGCCATGTTTGGATACCACGTTTGGATACCACATTTGGACATGTTTGACATGGGTCAAACTGCACAGCTAGGTGTCACATTTGAGTAATCTTCAGAAAAAAGTAGCAGTCCTGAAAGCAAAACTGCTTCAGTTTGGCTCATCCTTTTTGCCTTCCAGCAGAATTCACTAGCTCAGGTCAAGCTTTATGTCGGTACAACCACAGCGGCTCCCAGGTCAGGGACCTCACATACCTCATTACACAGTGCAGACATACCCCTAAGTGCTCTGAATTTCCACTGTCAGCAACAGCTCACTGCTCATGAGCATTGCGGAGCGGGGACTGTGTTCTCCTCTCCACTGGCTAAAGCTCTGACCATGCTGTCACTATTCAGCATATGAACAGGGACAGGGAAACATAACTTTGGAGTAAGTCTATGAGTTTGATGCTGACACCACGCTACCTGTAGTAATGCTTTGTAGTATGACGTTCACTTTGCTGTCTATAATTACTGCCCTTGGATTTTTCCACCAGCGATGCCACATCTTGCTCCATCAGGCTCCTGTGCTCTCATATGCCCTTCATTTCAGATGAAATGCCACATATTAGCATCACTGAAGAGGAATTCAAAGTCACAAATGAATGCAGAGGAAGCAGCAATACAGGAGGAAAAAATGTTTTTCCCTTATCACCATGTACAGATTTTATTTAAAGAGAAAAATGGCTAAATATAGACACATATACAGCGAGTAAAGAAATGAAGCTCCTGGTATAAATTCTCATCACATGAGTAAAATCCTACAGTTTTTATCAGGGTGCCTACTTCCTCACTACTAATAAGCAGCACTCCTTTCTGACATATGAAAGCTGCAACAAACAACATCATAGAATTATTACTTAAATCACTGAAAAAAATAGGGCTGACTTAGAGAAATTTTTTTTCAAAGCTAGTAAATATTGTCCAGTGAATAAGAAAAAAAATCAGAAAATAGTGATACAAATTCCTGAGGTGCCAGCCTGTAATGTGAAACTATAGATCACATTAAAGCTTACTGAATTAAAAACCAAACAAAACAAGTATTGTGAAGCAATGGAAAATATAACTTCACACGTTCCGTAAAGAAGTCAGATCTTGTATTACCTCAGGTGTCCTGGATGTGTTTAAACCTTAAACTTATTTTTATCTGTTTAATCATAATAAGACACCATCACAGGGCATGCTATTTTTGGAGACAGCGAATAGGACAGTGGAGCAAGTGAGTGACAACAAGTAGCAGGTTTTAATAAAACATGATCCTCCCATACGAACGTCAGCTTGGCACGATGGATGGTATTGTTGTGCACGACAGCCATTAACACAGAGTCATTTTCCTACCTGCTCTACCCTCTGCCTTATTTAGCTCAACAACTCCAAATAACACAAAATCTCCCATAGCGGCTGCGCTGCGGAGCACTAACGGGAAAGGTTCTTTGCTGTAGTGTAATGACAGCACTGTGTGGCAGTAATTTAACCGGAGCTCTTGATTAGGTGCCCAGACTAAATGAGTCCCATCCTATCACACCAAAACTCCTGGGTTTGGATTTTTTTTCATCCCTCCCATATGCAACCCCAGGAACGCCCTGTGTCTCTTGCTCTGCAAACACTTAGGGATGAACTCCCCAGCTGCTGGGAATTAGCGCAGGAATCAGCAGAGCTGCAGTGATTCCCAACACACTGGGGTCTAAACTTTAGCTCGTTTTTACTCTCAATCTGAAGGTGGCTGCGCTCAACCTGGTTTAGCTTTTATACCAAAGAATCAGAGAGTCAACAGGAGTTTTCAGTAGCCCTCACTGAGGCCAACCTTGCCTGGAGCGGCTGGGGTTTGGGCTGTGCAGATGCTGCAGGATCTGCCCCGGTATGATGCAAGCCACATTTGACACACACATACACACACACGTGAGGGCAGGGCTAGGCAACGGACAAATAAACCACATTTTAACCAAAATTATGTGTTTATGTTCCTAAGAGCATCTGTAAGGGAAACAAAACAGACATATTTTACGTTTTACACAAAATTTCCACATGACAGAAGAACTACGCAAATGCTACCTAAGGCAGCCAAAACCCAAGGTCAGTACTGCTGGGAGCTTTGTGGGTACCAGTCAGGAAGGAATAAGGAAGAGCACGCACCGCTTTGCTAGAGACAACAGAAATTTGCCCCTGCCATAAGAAATACAGTAATACAAACTGATCCGGGTGACCAGTTTTTCTTTCCAGTTTAGCGCCCAACAGTAAAATACTGCTGTCAGACCCCGGCATTCAAAACTCATGAATCATGCCCTGAAGCATGACAAGAGTGGATTCAAAATCGAAACAAATTTAAAGGAATTCTGCATTTGCCTGTTTTTTAGCCTCCAGACATCTCTAGCAGTATTTATTAAACCCGGAATGTAACAGAAATGAAATTCCTTTTTTCCTTTCTACTCTCATATTTCTGATCCCATCCCACAAGATTTGCTGTACCTCACAACTGGCAGTCAACTGCGGTGTGGGCAAGACTTGAGACGCAAGGCTCTCAAAACATCCCACGGCTAGAAGAGCAAGGTTAAATCCCACCTGATGGCCCCAAGGGCTGGCAGCTCCCAAAGCTTACAGGCAGTGAACGGGAGAGGGGGAGTGGGTCTGGACCATGCTGCAAAGCCCTCAGTCCAATGCTAGAGGCTGCTACTTGGGAACCTCCTGCCCTGCCCAGGGAGCCTTCCACGCAAACACATCCAGCCCAGCACCGGTGATTTCTGCTGGCAGCCGGCACCAGCCTTTTGGACCTCACATGGCAATCCTGTATCAGGCCAGACCTTTCCACATAATGCAAGAAGGGTTTTCCCCCCATGCTGGAAAAGTGACAGATTAGCTTTAGAAAAAAAAAATTTCTGGGGGTACAGCAGGAAAAATGGGAGCAAGAGAGGATCCATAATCTCTATGACTTACTGATTTCAGAGTTTAAAAAAAGTCAAATAAGACTGAATTCCTCTATTGATTATACAATTATTAATCTTTTTAGAAGCTTTTCCAACATTGCACATAATGAGCAATTCATCAAAGCATATTAGGTGCCACAGAAGTTGCATTCAATATAAAGGGGTCATTAAGTTTCTTGTAATTGCACATTACTGAAGCTTTTGTTAGTTCTAAATCAAATCAATGGGATGTGCACGTATGCTCTTTAATTGACTTTATGTAATAACAGTGTGGCCTCTAGTGATCATCTGGAATCCTCCAAAATCAGCCACCTTGCACTGCTGTTCGTAAAAACCAGCTCATGTGCAGCTGGGCATATCAAATAAAGCAAAGAAAGAATGAATGGAAGAAAGAAAGAAATGCTTCTTTCTTTGCTTTACCCCTTGGGATCCATATGTGATCCATACCCCTTGGGTCACACAGGGGTATTTGCTGAGTGCCCGTTTCTTTCCACGGCAGAGAACAGCCAAGAGACTCAGCTCTTCTTCCACTCAACCAGCCTCAAAGTCTGATGGACTTCAGTAGGAGTAACATTGGGTCTCAACACTAAAAGTGTCCTGGAGATAGGTTAAAACAGGATCTATCTGATCTTTTTCTGAGCAAGGAGGGATATTGTTTTTTTTTATATGGACCCCTACTTGCCCTATTATCCCCACCATCAACACCTCTTTCCTTTATAGCCCTTTTCATCAGCAAACCTCAAAGTGCGTGCTAAACAGAAAAGATCAATGCTATTATTCACATCATCTAGCAAAGAGGGCACCCACGCAAGGACAATACTAGGATGCTGCTGCCTATACAATACACGATGTGCTTATGTGCTGCTTTGGGGGGCGACCACTGTTGGGCCACATTCCCACCTAGGCTGTGGTGAAGGCTGAGCTTTGTTTGCTAACCCCTAATTCACAGGATTTTTGCTCAGGCAGATAAAATGATGGCTATGAGATCACTCAGTGAGTGGCCACACGCTGCTCAATAGAAGAGAAAGGGCTAATAAAATTTTTTACACGTTTGATAAGGGTAAAGAAATTCACCTATGACTCTGCTGGGGCTAGGCTGGGAAAGGTCACGCTAGCTGGGTGAAATCTTCAGGTGATGGAACACAGCTGCTAATCTTCAGCAGTGGGCACAGAAGCAGGGCTAGCTCTGGGAATCTGCACTGGTGGCTGCAAAACAGCCTGCAAAAAAAATGATGCAGGCAAATTGTCATGCGATAAATTTGCTTGCGGCATGATGACCTGGCCACCACCATAATGCGAGCTGTACGTAAAGCCACAGGATTTTATTTTAACCATGGCAGCATCTGTTGCTGAAGAACGCTGCAGTTCAGAGAGGAATGTACATCCTCTCCATTGAGGCTCCCTGGAGAAGAGCACTGGCAGTGGTTAATGATACTCTTGCATTGGTTGTGCAAAACCACTACCTCACTAACTACATTAGGTAAAGACCTGTTCATGACAAAACTCCCATGCAGTTTGGCTGGGAAGGTTTGATCCAAAGGCTGATTTAGCAGAGCCACACTGGAGACATATCAATGCACGCTGGGCCATCGTGGGGAAACCACCTGCTGGGTGTTATTAGGTGCTCTCCCCAGCACAGAAGACGTAGCTGTGAAAACCACCACATCCAGACAGTTGCTGGACTCCAGTACTCCTTGGATGCTAAAACCGCCTATAGCAAGCGTCTCAAATTAGAGCAGCTGGAAGAATACTCTTATTTGTACATGGTCCCAGTGCGACAGAGCTGCAAACACGGCAAAATGTCTTCTCCTCTTTTCCCCTCTCCGACATGCTGTGTCAAGCTGCAGAACGGCTCCTTAGGTTGAACTGATAGAGCAATGTCAACAGAAAAAACACCAGATACAGCTGCAAAAATTCAGTAAGAATCACAGCTGGGCTCCCAGGGAAGAAGAAACCTTCCCCCTTGCAGCTCAATGCTTGACACAAGAACCGTGCTGAAGCTCAGTGCTCTCCACTAGAGAGGAAATTTATTCTGCCCCAAGAACAAAGCACAGCAAACCTGTGGCCAGCACTAGAGAATGAGGAAACAGGCACTTGAGAAACACAAGCATACAACGCTCATCTCTCAAGCACACTTAAGGACCTGAAATTTTATTCAAAATGTTTGCATTACGATTTCCAAACAACCACTCGCAGCATGCGACAGACTTCTTTTCTGACTCTTTTTGAGTACTTGGACTCCAAAACCCTCGCTTCTCGATAGCTGAGAAATGACAGGGTGCTTCCACAGCCCGGGCTGTGATCTGGCAGCACATCCAAACTCCAGTAGGAATTTGGCCTGCACTTTGAGAGGTGCTCCACACAAAATGAGCGGAAGAGCTTTAACAGTAATTCAAGAGTAGCTTTAAAAAATTTATTAATGCTACAATGAAGGAAACTGTCTGCTTACGTGAGATTCAGACAGGTCAAGTCAGCCAATTCAGGTCAGGAGGTGAATGTACGGAGCCTAACACAGCAGCTTTGGAAAATCCACACAACTACACATTGCTCGGAGGGACAGGTGGCTCCACACTCCCCACGGAGTTCAGCCAGAACATGCAGACCCCGGGACCCTAGCTGTGGGCATGCAGATGTGCAACATCTGACTCAATCTTCAGAAGCATCCTTGTGACAGGAGGTACGAACATGACCCAACAAGTGTTCTCAGCTCTCACTGAAGACCTGGGAACACAACACTTTTCAGGCTGGGGCCTTAGGAACGGTAAAGGACATTTCACTGATGTGATGAAAGGAAAAAAGTTAAGTGCAACAAAGGTTTTGGTGAAAGGCTGCGCAAGCTGATTGTTGTTTGTTCCACACAACAGCCTTTCTTGTGCACCACACCTTTAGTAAAACACAGTTACATGAAACAAATTATTATCTCCAGTAGCTTCCATCTACACGCATTTCTGAAATACTTTCATTCCAAACTGTTCCGAGAGGAAACATTATAAAGAATGGAAACCTGGCAATTAATTGGATGGAAACCTCTGTTTTCATTTTACAGAATAGGAAAAAAAAAAAGAGAGAATTATAAAAAGAATACCCAACATTAACTGCTAAGTAGGGAGATGAAAGATAAGCAGAGGCCAGCGACTGGAAGCACTCATGCACTGCATGCATTTACCTGCATTTCGACATGGTTCTGAAGGGTGGGTCAGACCCGTATTTGCTGTTCTTGTTCAAAACCACATAAACACCTAGTTAGGAACTGGGTTTTGACAGATGAAAATTCTATTTTCTTAAAAACTCACAAAATAAATATCTTGAATTTTTTTTTTCAAAGTACGGACGAAAGGCTCTTCTGGTCAGGACACAGAGCAAATATTTACAGGTGCTGGGGAGACACCATTTCCTCCCTTTAGGCTTCAACCTAGTGTCTGCCACATAATTTTATCCATTCAATGATTTTTTTTTTCCAGACATCTGCCAAGAGGAAATAACTTTGCTGTATTGGGAGTCTGGGAATCCTAGAAAACAATCTTAAATCCATAAAATAATTGAAGTGCAGTTTTACTGAGCTGTTCAGTTCGATTCTGATTTTTATTACAATGTCAACAAGAGTTTAATTTGTTTTAAAGTTTAGGTTCTTAAATCTGAGTGATATACGGTAGTTTACAGCTTGCTGGCAACAGCTACTGTGGAAAAAAAAATGGAAAGTGCATATAAAGGCGGTTCTAAGTTTGACATTGTGAAAGCAGGGAGCAGTGCCAAGAGCAGCAAACAGCATGGCTTTCCCAATCCTGGCTGGCTTTAGGGACTGCTTGCTATTGACATCAGTCGCTATGGGATACATTTCCCTGCTCTAACAAATCTCATCTGGAGCCTGTAATTAAAAAAGAAATGTCTCAAAGTGTAATTTCTTTCCCTAAAACATTTACAGATGTTAACTAGATTGCTAATGGTGTGAGATGTCTGTGGGCGGACATCTTCCTCCTTATCTGCTGTGTCAAAGAGGAAGATTTCTTTATTAAAACCAGTTCTAAAGGTAGTATCTTTTCCGTGTATGTCTTTGTGTATGGGGGTGGTGGTGTCTTTTTTTCTAAACCACTTGCTGAACTGAAAGGTTTGGAGGTGTTTTTCTTTGTCGTTTCTTCTTTTTTTCTTTTCTTTTAGAAGTAATCTCCAGAGTTAGCCTGATTTAAAAGGTATCCAAAGTGGCTAAAAATGTCTTTGCTTAGCAGATTAAGAAGTATCCCATCTGAGCTGTAAAATAATAATAATAATAATAATAGTGGTAGTAATAATAATAATAGTAGTAGTAGTAGTGATGTAAGTTTCTTGCTCTAGTGACTTTCCACCAGTACCTTTGGCTGGCGCCCTCCACTAAGTGCTGCTAAAAGCATTTATGGGAGCCTGCCGGACGACTGGGTAAGCTGATCTGCTTTAGGCGCACATTGGACACGAGAGGGGAGAGCATAAAAAAGGCATGAGCTTTTAGAAACGCGTGTCCCCGGGGAGGCGAGAGGGCGTTTTCTCGACTGGCGAGGCAGGGTGTCGGCAGCAGTGCCTGCCAGCGTGGGGCTGCCCACCTGCTGGCCCCAGCTCTGCCGTGCCGGCGGTGTGGAACGGTGATCCCAGCCAAGCACTCCCTGGCTCGCGTGGCTGGGTCGAGCATCTCCCCAGTACCCTGCAGAAGGGAATAGCTAAAACTCTTCTTCCTGACACACGCAGCCCAGACACAGTTGTCAGCTTGGGCCTTTCCCCCTGCCAACACCCCCCCGCCTCCCTTTTCTTTTTCTTTTTTTTTTTTTTTGCAACCGGCTTTGATTGGAGCCAGAGCCTGGGGTAAATCAGAGGAATTTCTAGATTTTTCTGAGTGCTGTGAGCTCTCGCTGTTTTCCGGTACCTACTTCCTGCCATATCTAAAATAACAGCAGCTGCAGGGGCCTGATAGAGAAGAGCTCCAGGGGACAAATTCTCACAAATGGGGTGGGAAAGAAAAAAAAAAAAAAAAAAAAAGACAGTTATTAGGGAGCCGATAACACAGAGAGCCAGCATCACATTCATTGTTGGAGTCGATAACACCATAGGCTGTGGATGTTGTAGTCAGAAGAAAACAAACCTGTAGAATGGCCATGGGAATGATAACTCTCCATGTTCACTGGGATAACAGAGGTAGCTTTACAGTACTTGTCCTATTGTATGGAGTATCGTGCCTCGATTAGCTAATGTCTCTGAGGGCCAGATAAGCAAGGATGAATATTCTACCCTAGAAGCTTTCATGCTTTCTCTTGGTCATGGCTATCTATGAAGAGCTGCAACAGAAAGCTCTGCACACATAAAGAAGGCCCCTCACTTCAGAGAAAAACATTGCAGAAAATGGGAAATTATCCCATTTTCCATGGAGAACGCATGGTGCGGTGTTGTCATTGTCTTGTTACAGACCACACAAAAGAGTACAGCAACTCAAGAAACCTCCCAAATGGCACAAAAGGACCTTACGTACCTGTACAACAACTACTCCAGGAGAGAAATTTGTCTTTCCTACTGGCATAGAGGGGGACAGAAACAGGCACGGTACATTCGCTCAAAATATACTTATCCACTATTTGATGTACAAGAATGTAGGGCTCCTTGAGATCCCTTTGGCCTAGGCCTTGTAACCAACACAAACATTGCTTTAAATATCAGCACACCCAAATAACCAAAGTGAGGGTTCTTAAAACCCTGCAAGTCAGTCACACCACATGTACAATACAGACAGTATTTCAGATTATTGAATGTGCCGCTAACCTTTACATATTAATGTAACATAATCTTTTACAGTTACTTTGGGAACTCTAACTTGTGTCTGCATCAACTTTTGGGGCCTTAAATTTTCACCCAGTATTAGAGATTTTCATGGTTTATTTGTTAACATACGACTTTTTTTAAGAGCATTAAGTGATAGGTTCCCGTGACTGTAAGTTGGAGCCTGATCCAAAGACCACAGAAGACAACAGAATAATTCTTATTCACTTTAATGGGCTTTGCATCAAGTCCTTACTAAACACAGGCAGATATGTAAAGGTGGTCTACAAATGCACAAGGTACAGGTCGGATGGCCTGGCAGGAAAGAATCAGTCACTGCATTTTAAACACCGTATTTTGCTCATTATTCCCTAAAGATTATTTGAAATGTTTTAATGTTGATATGCAAAAAAGGCAAGTAGATCTGTTCTCTTATTTTGCCTGAATTTTGAAGCATACACTTCTCTGATGTCAGCAGACTTACTTCTGATTCCTACCACTCAAAGAGGACAACCACATTTCTGTGTTTACTTCAGTGTGTTTGCTTTAATGCATATGTGTGTGGGTACAGTTTGATCCTGGAGCTCTAACCCACTTTCTAGGGAATAGTGGAAAACCATACACAGGGTTTTAGTAGCACGTGGTTTTTCTTTTCTAGATTCTAAACCATTTCTCTAGGCCTAAAAATCCTTGCTTTGCTTGGAGTACACAGCTCAGCTGCCAATTTTTAATTGTTAAAACAAGATGATGTCAAGCAACTTGGTTCTTCCCATCCCCAAAAGAGGCTCCTTAAAACACGAATCATCTTTGGTTCATGTTCAGGTAATAACAACTAGAATTACACAAAATGGCCAAGTTTAGACAGACTAGACACTATTCTAGCCTAAACTCATAAAACCTAAACTAGTTAAAATAATTTTTTTACAAAAAAATCACTCTTGACAATATAAAGAAAGTGAATTTGTATTTCTGCAAAAGTAGAAGTAGTTAGAAAATATGAGGTATTGCCTAATCCTGTTTTAAGCACTGTTAAGGCTGTGCTGTATTACGTATGCTTATAGAGTAGTACATTTATGGTAAACCGGTTAAGGAATTTGGGAGTACGATTAATGAACTTTCCTTTCACACTAGATTAGATCAGATCACAGAAGGGTATCAATCTGTCATGATTCTCAGCTTTTGTTCAAGAAAGGCGAGCGTAGCAAAGGTCAGAGACAGACTAAAGAGCAGCACTGCAATTATTTACTGACATGAGACTGGAAAGAATATCACATAGCTACATGGAGCACAACTTGGACTTTAGACACATAGGAAAGAATGGTTCATTTTATGCCACTAATCATAGCCAAGGATTAAGATATTTTGGAAAAGCCCTATTATTTCTCATTCTGCAAGCCAGGATTTCATTACTGGTAAATCATGAAATTTATGAAGTCCATTCATACAAATTAATTTCCTTTCCTGATTTCTATTGGCATGTGAGATACAGATACATAATATAAATAAAAGTCTGTAAAGGAAAAGAAAAAGATACACAGAAATGTCTGCTTGTACTTAAAAGTGGGGTAATCTCAAGTAAGGATGTAGCTAGAAGAATCACCCCTGCAGCTAGTACATTCATTCTTAAATAAACAGGCTTAGGGTCTGAACAAGTAGAAATCAGTGCAGCTGCACTTCATCTAGATGCATCTATGCTGACTTACTCTAGTTGTAACTATCAAGAATAACCAGAGGTGAGGTAAGTAGTCCCACTCCAAGATTTTAATTTTGCAGCAGCAGTGTAAAATCTATACATCTTTTCTGTGTTATGAGAAATATTCCTACTTAGACATGTTAAAGAAGAATTCTTGCAATCATTTTAGTGCGTCAAGGTGTGGGGTTTTCCCCCTGCAGCGGTGCTTCCCCTCAATGAAAGTTTTTCATATGAAATTTAAATCTGTCTTCAGACAACTTTCTGAACACTGACATTTTTCAGAAAAAAGGCACAGGGGGGCAGTGGCCCGCACTGCTCAGGGGACCATGCACAACAAAAAGCATGATACAGCCTCATTCAGCATGACAAGCATCTGCCAGCTCCTCCCTGAAACAAGGTCTTAACTGACAGCAGAGAAATTACGTTGATCGTTGCAGAAATCTAGATTCCATCATCAGAGAAACCATAAATATAGCCACTGAAACATCAGGTATACAGCTGGCTGATCTCTAGCTGGCTGACCAAACGTTTTAAGGGTCACAACTCACATGATCAGACATAGGCAGTCCTGTCTCCTACCACCTTCCTGACTAAAATAAAAAAAGACAGTAAGTTTGCTTCAAATTTCAAAAGCAGATTTTTTTTCTGAATACTCACCTAACAACCAAAGAAATGGCCCATCCATTTGTAGGTTTCTTGGAAGGAAATCTGGCATCTCTACCAAAAGCTCACTTTTCATACTCTTTGTGCTGAGTGCTTGAATCTGAAATATTCTTTATAATAATAAAGTCTACCCCACTGTTAGCTAATTGTACTGTTATATAAGGGCAGGCCCTATTCCAGCAAACCAGTTCACTGGGGCAGAAGATGCAGCTTGTGTGCAGCAGCCAGCAGGGCAGAGACTCTGGTACTAGATCTTAACAATCAACAAAAAACTGGATCATACAGAAACATGTGCATTTTGTTGCTTTTCCGGTTTAAGATGGTGATATTCCTCATAACCAATTCAGCAGTAGGGAAGGGTTTAGAGAAGAGTTTTCTCTTTTGGTTGAGCAGATGATTTTTTTTTTAAAGTGTCCAAGTGATTTTGGTCTGGAAACACAATTTTTTGATGAGACACCATTCAGTCCAGGTGCTTTTCCCAAGTTAATATTAAATATAGCTTTGGAAACTTCAGCAGATGTTCTAATTTCTTCTAGTTCAAATTTTTTGTTGCTACTACTCTGCCTTTATTTAAATAGCTGGCTCTAATTGATTCTTTAATACAGTGATTCATAATGTGTTGTGAATCTTCTGTTAATTTACTTGTGACCTTGTTATTATTTCCCCTGATTTAACATATCCTGTTTTAGAACATCCATCGAAGTTGATGGAAAAATTTTTCATGGCATTTGGATCATGTCCTAAATGTAATTTGAATGCCATCTTTCAAAAATTGCAAAGTAAGGGGATTTCCTGTTTTATTCTTCAATTGTATAACCTTGAAAACGAGCTTTTACAAATCCTCCTCTGCCTTGTCAAAGGCTGATCACTTCTACTCCTTCTAGCAGTAGTTTTTCTGGGTAATTTCTAATTGGGGAAGAGCCAATGGATAATATTTTCTGATTTTTCTCATTTTTATTGAATACCCTGTTACACTGCAAAAGAAGTCTTAAAACTGATATGAAAATTTCTATCTAAGTTCAGGTGACGTGACTGTATTTACTCCAAGAGCACTTCCCACCCCCTTCTTTTCTACCATATTTTGGGCTCCCTACAGGAGCTCTCTCCACCAGTGGTAGCACTGAAGCCCCTTCCTCGCTCCTTAGAAAACTTGGCAATAGAGCATGGAAATAACTCCCAGGGTTATCTGAGGGTCCTGCCCCAGTGGAGCCAGACCACCGAAACCTCCTACCTCCACACAGTGCAGCCATCTCACTGCAGATCAATACAGACAAACAGACAGGCTCCTCTGACTTGAGCTTACTCTTCAGATACACTCTCTCCTCAGATACGTCTGTTTAATGAGCACATTGCTCATTTCATCATCTCCTTTCATTTTTCTCTATAGTTAAGTTATTCTGGGGCAAAGTGACGTATTCTTTAGATACAGTTCCCCATGGCAGTAAAATCCTGGGCTTTTACTACTCATTTGTACCATTTCAGTTTGAGAGAAACTCCTCTCTCTCACACCCACACTCACTCTTTCCCCTCTTCTTCCTAAATTCATCTTTGCTCATCTTTTTTTAATGGGGATCGTTATATTTAACTTTCCTCTCATTTCTCTTTTTCTCAAGCCTTCTTTCACTCTAATTACACCACCAGGTAGTTTCACAGCCATACTCTAAGTCTGAAACTTCAAAATGCTTGCTAACTGTGCTACAGCATCATGAGAAAGCTTCTATTTTTTAGTATGTTCCCCAAATAGAATAAATGTATACACACACATGCCTGCACTTGTCACAAAGGGCCCCAATCCCCCAACTGTGCTGAATCCTTGCCAGGGTGCAGCCCCATGCAGAGCCCCTGCTTCAACTGGGGGTACTGGAGTCCTGTCTCACAGATCTGACTCTGCCAGCAAGCATGCATCAACTCAGCTGAAGGATGCAGCTACCTCTGGACTTGTAAATCAGCTACTAAAATAGTGCAAGATGCTTTCACATTAGCATGTCCTTCCGGCAAACGTTTCCTTGACTTCAGCACTGCTGGTTCCTCTTTAGGACTTTAGTTTACCATTGAAATAGCGTGAAATATCTGGGATATTGGATTGCAAAAAGGTAGGTCTAAACCCTCTGCAAAGGAGATGGTCACCTTTATCTCTACAATTCTGGCTATATGCCGAATAGGGCAGAAACCAGCAGTTTGTCTGGCAACAATGGAGGTTTGCAGGCTCCTACCAAGTGGTGATCTGACACAGTATGTCCAATTGTGAGTCTATGGTTTAAGCAGACTGTAGTGGTGCTTGTCTGGCCTGTAAAGGTCCAGCCTGGGTTTCTGGAAACAGTGGGAGAATTCCTGGAAAGTTCTCTGAAGCAGCCATTGCTGCCACGTTTGTCCACTGATGCAAAAAGCATAGTCTCCCTGTGGTTGATGGCACCTTCTGCCCTGGAATCAGTTTTGCTTCTTTTTCTTTTGCAATGAGGTCTTTCCTCATCCTAACATACTCTCTATGTGGAAGAAAAAAAAAGCAAAAATCCCTGAGAACTCTTTCAAAGTTACCTAGGAACTCAGGGACTGGAGTAGACCAGCCATCTCCACCACTGGTGGCCCTTCCAAAGAGACCTCGTGCAGTGCCTGGGTGAGGTACATCTAGCCAGGGCTTGGATTCCTTATACCTTTCTGCAAAACCTGAATTTGCATTGCAACTTCCGGAAGTTCTAGCCTTTGACTGCTAGGGCCCAAGGGACAGCTCTGTATCGTCTCGCGCAATGGTTAACAGTTAATGAGTCGGGGAAATTTCTCAGAAAAAAGAAAACAAACATGAGTGTGTGTAATTGAAAAAAATGAGGACCAGTTTCTCTACTAACCTCTTTCTGTACGACAATTTCATACATAGCCATTTTAGATTGAGAAGCACATTTGAACCTCCCACTACTACTGACCCAGAGACATAGTACCATAAGGAGAAGATGCCTGGTGAGGTTGTTAATAGATCATGCAGATGCTCTGAGGTGAAAGCCCTCAAGTGAACAGCAGAGTCCAAGTGCAGCCTGGAGCATGGTGGAACCTGGAGTTGTCAAAGAGGAAAAAAAGCCAACTAATAGCAAAGAGATCAACTTTACCAGCTGCTTCAGTCTTCCAAAAGAATAGGTGGATAGCAAAAGCTCTGATGCCTGAGAAACATTCAGCAGCAGAGACAACTGCAGCTCAGAGGCATGCAGCAGCATGGAGCCAGATTTCAGAGCTGCAATGGGCATTTCAGTTCAGAAACTAACTGTGCACAACAGAAGGTCCACAGGATGGGCTTCTCCACATGACCTCACGTTTCTAAAAGGTTTTACTCAACAGGCACCTGCAGGATTTTCAGAGAAGCCAGTCATGAGTAGAAGAGACTTACGTCACTCTTGCCAACCACAACTTCAAAGAAGCAAAAGAATTAGGATACTAAGTCTTATAGCTCATGACATATATGTCTGTGTATGTGCGCACACATATACATGCACACACATACTTTCTGTGTATGGATTTGCATATACAGGATAGAAATAAAAGTTAAAATAAATATTCTTCAATTTTCTATTTTTGGAGGCTTCTCTTGTGACCCAAAATAGCATTTTTTCTACTTCTTAAGTAATTTGCAGAAGATTTTGCTTATGAGGTGGCAATGAAACACATATTTTCTCTGAAGCACTAGAAAAAGAACTGACTGCTGCTCCCAGGGTATCAAAACTGATTCGTAGTATCTACTGCAATACCTATTCTGCAACCCCAAAGATATCACAAGAGTTATGAAATGGAACCAATCCTTAGCCCTAGCTCCCACAGAAATCTAACATCAAGAGCAATCTGGACAGCACAGACATGAAGAGTCAAATCTTGTCTTCTGCACTCTCATATGGCTGCAGAAGTGCCAAAATTAAGTAGAAAAATCATGCTTTAGTGCTGCAAAGGCAAGGCAAGTGAGGAATGTTCTTGTGCATACATGACGCTTGGATACATGAGCTATAACTACGTAAGGACCAAAGAACTTAATCCACTAATTATGGACTTTGATAGCCTGTAGCATTGCTTTTCAAGACTGTTCAAGTGCTCATATTTACCCCATGCAACGCTACAGGCTTGGGGAAGAGTGGCTGCAAAGCTGCCCGGCGGAAAAGGACCTGGGAGTGCTGGTTGACAGCCAGCTGAATATGAGCCAGCAGTGTGCCGAGGTGGCCAAGAAAGCCAATGGCATCCTGGCTTGTATCAAAAATAGTGTGGCCAGCAGGACTAGGGAATTGATTGTCCCCCTGTACTTGGCACTGGTGAGGCCGCACCTCGAACACTATGTTCTGTTTTGGGCCCCCCACTACAAGAGAGACATTGAGGTGCTGGAGCATGTCCAGAGAAGGGCAACGAAGCTGGTGAAGGGTCTAGAGCACAAGTCTTATGAGGAGCGGCTGAGGGAGCTGGGACTGTTTAGCCTGGAGAAAAGGAGGCTGAGGGGAGACCTTATTGCTCTCTACAACTACCTGAAAGGAGGTTGTAGAGAGGTGGGGGTCGGTCTCTTCTCCCAGGTAACAAGTGATAGGACGAGAAGAAATGGCCTCAAGTTGCACCAGGGGAGGTTTAGACTGGATATTAGGAAATTTTACTTCACTGAAAGGGTTATCAAGCATTGGAACAGGCTGCCCAGGGAAGTGGTTGAGTCGCCATCCCTGGAGGTATTTAAAGGGCGTTTGGATGAGGTGCTTAGGGACGTGGTGTAGTGGTGGTCTTGCTAGTGTTAGGTTTACGGTTGGACTTGATGATCTTAAAGGTCTTTTCCAACCTATACGATTCTGTGATTCTTTGATATTGCAATTCATGAGCCCAGGGACAATCAGTTTGGGAATTTCAACACACTTGCAGCACCATCTCACTTCGCTTGCTGATATTTGTCTTGCAGTAGGCTTCGAAGTGTGCAAAGCGTGGAAGACCTACTGACAAAGCAAAGCCTATAAAGCAGGAAGAGGGCTGGTCCAGCTGCCTGGTTTGCAGACAAACCCAGCCAGGCTGGCCAACGAGGAACAGGACCATGGTTTTCCTACTGTATTTCTTACTCACCGATTGTTTCCAGGTATTTTCAATGTCTAGACTTTGCAGGCTTCCTCAGTGACAGAGGAGGAGAGGAACATTTTGAGGGTCTGCTTTTTTTCACAAGCTTCCTCCTAGCCTGGAGATAAACCTGGTGTGGAAAGCCTGTGCCCCCTTTGGTTGCAGTCAGCTCCTTGGGGAGGAGGAAAGACCAGGAGCCAGGTTATCAAGCAGCCTGCTCTCGACAGCAATGGTCAAGCTGCTATCAGGCCCATGACCGAGCCCCCCCGTTGTTCGGCAGATGCAGATGAAACAATCAACTGTGCCACACAGAAATCTGGTAGAAAAGACTCCCTCTCTGCCTGTCTATCAGCGACCAGATTTCAATGAATGCAGCTATTATGCATTTTAACTACCAGCCATACGCCTGGTCCGGTTCCCAACAAACCCAAAGGGAACAGTGTTATTGACTTAAGTGGGAGCAGAGGCAGGCCCTTTGCTACTCTGCGATCTAGCAATGCTACAGCTTGCTAGCGCTTAGCCAAGAGCACCGTACGTGAAGTCAGGGAGTTTACTCATGAGAGTGCTTCCTCTGACACGTATGTGTTTGCTGGGCTGAGCCGGTGGCTTGCTTCAGCCCAGCTCTGCCGAGATGCAGCAGGGGTCTGTGAGATACTCTGCTCCCTGGAGAAGAGGGGTTTTCTAAAACAACTTCCCCATAAGTGTTTTGCCAAGATGGGTTCAGGACACGAGAGCACGGAGGCCGTACACGAGCCACGTGGCCACACCTGACCAGCTAACACTGCACAGCTCAGCAGAAATGCTTCAAACAAACAACATATTCCTAAAACGAATCGCATCGGAACAAAGCTTTCTCACGAAGCCTGTGCTTCTGCAAGCCACATATTTTCCTTGGCACTCCTCCAGGCTTAAAAGCAGATGCAAATGTTACCAAGGCTCAGATACAGCAACTTCTTCTCCCCTGATCGCCAAGGAAAACTTACAGAAAATAACCCACAAAACCTTTACCATTTGAAACAGCAATGCCAACAGCCATTACTATGGAAATAGGAGAACGAATCAGGCATGGGAGTGAGAAGCGACTTCATCCCCAGGTAACTGCACAGCCACTAGCAGGGCTGCAGCGTGAAGCTGGCTCTTAGCTGAAAAGGGGGTGCAACACGGCTTCAGCTGAACACTTAATGACTCAAAATGTTTAACGCAAAGGTGTGTGTGCAGATGCACATCAAGCAAATACTGGGTTTTCAACACTAAAAATACACTTGAGTATGAAAACATTGAAAGCACTGCCTGCTGATTTCTGCAGCTTTCCCATTGCTTGGCCAGCCTCCTGCTCTCTCCGCCAGTGTCTGCCATCACTGAATGAGGGTGGAGGCACTCAGGACTTCTCTGAAGGGACTGGACACTTCCTTGAAAGCCTGAGACTCAAGGGCCTCCCTGAAAATCTAAGTGCTGATTTTAGAAGAAAGCAAAGTTCACTGCTAGATTTCACAGCATACTGCAGCTAAGAGGTAGGCAGGTCTGCTCTGTGGGCAACCGCACACCTGGGACTGGAGAAAACCAGGAGTGACACCTAGTCTGGTCAGCTGCTCTTCTGGGGGCTTTCTTCTGGTGGGCCTCCAGGGAGACCCAATTCAGCAAACCCGCTAGAAACAGCAAAACCCGATCCCGTGGGTGTGCGGTTTCGTGTAACAGGATATCCCTCAAACCCAGACATGCAAGTCCACTGAAGGTCTGACTCGAATGCATTACTTCAGTCCTCCCTTACTCATCGCATACAACCACATACCCCAAATGTTAACGACTCAGCACGTTTTATCACAGTAGCATGTACACTTTCAATCATCATTAGAGACGAGGAGGGTCTAGGCTCAGGCACCATGCCAGATTAAGTAAAACTTTCCATGAGGAAAGCTATTTGTTTTCTCCCAGAGCTGCGAGGCTTGGCCAAGAGGAAGGGAGGGAAAAGCTCACCCAAGCCAGACCGAAGTGTAGACAGTGTTACTGGACTTTGCAGACTACCTGTGTGTTGTTCTAATGACATCTGGACTACTGGAAATCACCAAGTGCACTCAGGAGTTTTCAAAGGCATAATTGTGGCAGCAGCAGACTAAACTTAATGCCTCAAGAGCCAATCGCTTTAATCATGAAGCTGAGATGTATGTAAAAGGATACATTTTCAGCAAAAGAATAATTCTGTCTGCTATAGTTCCTGTTCAAATAAACTATATCACCAAACCACGTGCATTTGAAGAATATAGAGGAGTGAAAAAAAGAACATATGGTTTAGAGGCAAAAAACTTTCATATATACTGTATAGGAGATATATGGACTTGTCAGACATCTAACAGTTCAACACTGTAAGCAATTCATGGGAATGACATTAGCAATAGCTCATATTACATGCAGGAGTTACAGCTTTTACTGCAAAAGTTATTTTTAAAAGAGCCATGTTTAAAATGAAATGGCTGGCAGGGCTGCAGCTTTCAGTAACACTTTACCTGTGGTTTTGCCACTTTTACATACTTATTGGGGGCTTAATGCTCCCAATTTACCTTTTCAGAGTAAAATAAAAGTTGCAATGAGTGCATTCATTGGCATGGTGCTATAAAACTCACAGCTGTGCAAAGACAATCACAAGAACAAAAGCCTCCTTGTTTTAAAAAAGATGATGATTTCTGTTAGCCACATATCTAAACATCAGATACCTTTGTTTATGGCCTATGTATTTTCATTTTACTGCCCAAAGATTTATAGATGCGATCAAGTCAAGATCAGGATAGAGACCTTTATGAAAATGTCTGCGTGGAGAGGAGGAGGCTGAATTAATATACAAAACTTCAGACAAGAGATCTGTCTTTCAGATATTGTTATTCCAGTTCTGGCTCCTACACAGGACTCGGGGCTTTCTGCAAAACAGTTTTTTCAATGGCGGGTGGAACCCTGGCCCCACTGCTGGCAATGGGAACGTGCCACCAATTTCAACGTGGCTGGACCTGCATCTCAAAAGTTGAGATTAGAACCCAGGCAAAGTTCAAAGAAGCCGAGATCTTCTTCAGCTGCAGTACTCAAGCATACCTGGATTAAAGAATCCTCCAGGATGCTGCTTTGATTTCAATTAAAAACTGCTTTTGTAAAGTTCTGTGCATTAATATAACAGATGGGATCACAGTGTGTACAATACACCTTGAAATCTGCTGAGAACCTAAGTCACACATTTTTCCTGTTGGTACCAATGCGTTTCCCCCTTGCTTTTTCAAAATAGCTTCATTTTCATCTGTAATGAAAACTACTTTATTTGGTGTTTCTAATGGCAGGAAATAATTTCACAACTGAGTGTCATTCTGCTGCAGGTAAAAAATGTAATAGCTTGTGGGAGTGCCAGTTACAACCTGAAAAATGTTTCTTGGCATTAGCATGCCTAATTGAACTCTCTCCATCCTGGTGAAATAAAAGATTTGGAGCTCTGTGTTCCACCCAGGCTACACTAGGTCCAGGAAAGGGAAACGGGGATAAGGAAGGTGATTTCAAGTCACCTTTAGCATCTCCTGTTGTGAGGCCGGCCAGTTCCCTGCTGACTGACCATCCTGAAAGCCGTGTGAACTTACACTCCACCACCTCTGGCCTGGGGTTTCTTCTACCACTAAGAAAAGCAGTTTAAATTCGGAAAAATTATCTGAGCTGCCCTGGTCAACAGAAAAGAAGCAGGATTAGTTCAAGAGCAAACTAGCACAGCTTTTGACCCTAGTCCCTTAGAGGACTGGAGAGAGGAGCACGTTCAAAAGTAAGATATAAATTAGGTAAATTTTCACATCCCCTTGAGAGAATGTTCAAGGGACCAGGAAGACTTCTCATCAGCTTGCAGCTTCCCCAAACTGGCCATCTCTTTGGGCAATGCTAATTCCACTTCATGCCTCAAAGGGCTGTACAGCACATTAGACTCATCGATCCCCAAATAAAATGTTTTCTCTAAAAGCAATTCTGCATGGACTTGTACTGAAGAGGTCCCTCAAGCCTGCCTGTCTAAGGATTTTCCATGAGCTCCACCACCCGAGCACCCCACACTACTCCCAGGTTAGATCTGAAAGGGGAATGTCACGTAACCTTCACTGCCTAGGGCAGGGGTGGCACACGCACATGGAGCCAGCATTAGCCCTGGCATGGTCTGCCAGGGTGCCCCAGCACCCTGCAGGGTGCTGCAAGAGCTTCTGGTGGGGAGGACAGGAGACACCCCCTCTCCTGCTGCAGAGGACCATGGGCTACCGCAGAGGACCAAAACCAGGCATAAATGTCACATTTCAACTGCTTTTAATCAAATCTTGCTGTGAAAGCAGCAAAGGGAGTCAGCCATAATCTTTGTTAGGAGGTTGAACTCAGAATTACTTGAAACGAGTGCTGGTATACAAGCCAGATACCTTTCAATACCAAGAGCATAGCCATAATATATTAGGTATCACTTTATGGGGTGAGTTTTAAATACGTTCTACATGTTCAATCATATTATTCACATACTGAAATGGACAGCACATTTAATGAGTAGCCCAGGTGGCTACTGTAGATTTTGATTTAAAACAAGATTGCCAAGACCAAAACTTATTTGCTAAAATTGAAGTCTTTTTGGGTGCTCCCTTTATATCACTTCAGCTGCCCACCATTACCAAAGCAGATAAATGTCATATACAGGATATATATTTATATAAACTCACTGACTGTTTTTTTCCATCTATATGCTGCAGTAGATGGTCTACATTTGGAGATACTCCAGACCAAAAGGAATGAATACTGCTTTGATCCCATAAGCTGAAACCAAAAAATTTCTGTTTATACCTGGTCCAAGATTGCTATACATATATTAGATACATAAATCAAACCTCCCCAAAGTGGTAAACAAGCAACAAAAGTTTTACCAAATATAATCTGGCATAACCAGTTAGATATTTTATTTGCCTGGTAGTTCCGTAAGTATGTTAGATGTCTATACCTCACACTTCATAAGTACTTTCAGGTAAAACTGGAGGTATTAAATAGCTACAAGACACTGTGAAGATACACTTTTTTTAATGGAGTGATGCTTTGAGAATTTGATTTTAATGTCATTAAAATATTTCACTACTTTTAAATTACTTTAGGGATGAGGGAAAGAGTTGCTATACTTAGAGTAGCGGACAAGGAAAGCAGTCAAGTACATCTGACCTCTCTCTAGCTTTCATGTTGTTCACAGGTGCAAAGATTGAAAAAATACTGAAAAAAAGTTGAAATAATGCTGTAGGAAGGGATCTGCAATGAATCAGTGAGACAACAAATTATAAAGAGGTAGGGCAGCAATCTATTTAAAAAAAAAGAGTAACTGTCCTTACTCACAGGTATTATTTGATATTCTGGTTTTCAGAATATGGTCATAAAACACAGATATCCCACCCACTCCTCCAACAAGGAAAACACTTAAAGATGGATATGATACTAACAAGAAACAATGGCGATGGCTTAGAAGCTCCTATTCCAAAAACAATCAAGCACATGAAAAAGGAGTTGCTCCTATTCGGTATAAGCCACTCTGCAAAACCCATTCTCCCTTATTCCACAGTTATGGCCAGAGGTCTGAATGAAACAGCACCAGGCACAAAGGCATTGCATATGTGGAGTGCTTTGCCTTTTCAGTGCAGATCTCGGTGAACAGCACCTACTGGGACATCCGGAGCAATTAAGCAATTACTGGTGGTTTCCAGGCAGTCACCGTAGTGGCCAAACTGCCCTTTGAGACTGTGCGAGGCAGCCCAGATGTCATCCTTCCATAACTAATAGGTGAGCATGTGAAGGGGATTTTTTACCAAGACAGGATGAGTTGATTAGATAGTTGCTGGGGAGGATAAGATGACATCTGATATGGCTTCAAGTCACATTTAGTCTGGACTGTGGGTGGGCTGCTGCCACTCAGAGCGCTCCCGCTGCACTCCTTGACCCGCAGCAACAGGCTTCTTGCCCCTCTCGTGGGCTGGACCCAGCTATTGGACCCAGGGGATGTGGTTCCATGAGCTGACCCAGCAGAAAACTACGTGGGTTTTACTATTTTTGGCAGGTTAATTTTCCATTAGCCTGCTCTGCCGCTCCATAATCAATTGATATGACTCAAAGGAAGCAGCAAGAACATGTGGCTAAGGGCAAGATGGATCGAGGCCACCCCTTCCATGGGAGCCTGCAGTTACATCAGATTAAATGTAATGTGAAACCAACGTCTGCAGTGGTGGTGGTAAGGTTGCCTCCATGAAATGCATATAGCATAGACCTAAACGGGCTTCCAGCCTGACTCACAGCTTCATGCTCCTGTGCTGTGTGTCTGAGGCATCCCGGGGCTCTGCATGGTTTGAACAGAGAGGCTTAGCTAGCACCAGTCCCACAAGACATGCTTCCTGCCTTTAGCCCCTCTACCACATACTTTCTCGACTGCCCAAATACTGAGACAAATAAGAAGACAGTAGTAGTCCACTCCTGATTTCTACAAGGGCTTCATTTTGTCAACACAAAACATAGAGTGGATAACCTTTTCTTCAGGCAGTGAGATAAGGCATAGATAGGAAAGGGCAGCTCACGTGGGTCACACTCCATCAGTGTGATCCCTGAGACAAACCTAAATATCCATTTAAACATAGAAAAGGGACTTCCTCTGGTTACCATTTCTGATTACCACCTTTAGAAGGAACTGGTGGTGTTTAATTTTTTGGAACTACATAACTTAATTTTTTTCTATTATATATTGTTACCATGACTATTATGTCTATGAATTCTTTCTTGGTTTGTAGTTCTTGTGGTCAGCCACAGAACAACTTTAATAGCCTGCTGGATGCCAAAGGGAAGTATATCTGGATTTGGCTAGCTGAAGAGATCTTCAAAGTCAACTTTAAGTATCAGTGCAGATGTAAATAGCGGCTTCTACAATTGCTTCTGATTATCTGTCAGAGGACTGGTGTGCGTGTGTGTCCAGAAGAGGGGATGGAAGAGAGATGGGGGTAAAGACTAAACCATTTATGCTTTGTCAGAGAGAATAAGCATTGCTGAAAAAACTAAAATCTCTCTCTCAGACTACATGGTAGCAAAGTTTCTCTGTTCCTCCAGCGAGAAACCTGAAGTAGACAGGGCTGAGGAGCTTCACCCTTCATCCCTGAGCCGCAATCCCATCTCTCCAGCAGAGACCAGCCAAATGCAGCTTTCATACTGCTGTCAGAGAAGTGGTTGCTGGATTTTGGAGAGATGAGGCAGAAAGACTGCACAGGTTTAGACTAGGTTTAGATTTTATCTGTATTCTCTTCCTTCCATAGACAACTTCTGGTTTCTCACAAAACCAAAATTTGGGCATGGCATTTTGTTTTGATTTGTGTACATTTCTTGTTTGGTTTGTTGAAAACTTGCTCCTTACAGCATAGATATGTGGTAAAAATGCACGCTATATGAAGAAAACCTTCTCACAAAAGATGTGTTGTGCAAAACTTTAGTGAACTGAATTCCTAATTAGGAAAAATTCCTTAGATCTATCATGGTTGCATGTCTATCATGCAACCAATAATAACTTCTGTTAAGAAAAATCATTTTCCTCGAGTTGAAAAGCAAAAGGCTACTACTCAAGGTCCAAAACGTTCATTTGTAATCTTCATTCAGTGAGTATCATGCTGTTTAAAATAGAATGACTAAACGTCCTTTTTTTAAAAACAGTGCAATGAATTGTCTTTAAATTTTCCCTGAAAGACAATCACAGTCAGATGTTCCTTGGCACCAATTAGTTTCAATGCAGCAATTTCAAAGGCATTTCTTCTTCAAATAGCATGGTATGTTATATAAAATTATGTGGCTATTGGAAGGAAACTCACGTACTATATTAAGGTGAGGGTCCAGAATACTACTGGGATACTTAGCAGCAAGTGCTAAATCATAGTTCAGTGAGGTCACATAATCAAATTCCAGATTATCCCTTTTTATTATGTTCGACTAATAAATCTTTGGAAACTAGAGTCTGACAAGTTCATCATAACATTTTAACTTTTCAGTGGTGCTTGTAGAATACATATACATATAGAATCTTATAAAAGCAAAAAAAAAAAGAAAGAAGCAGCAACAAGTCCACAATAAGAATGGAAGAAAAAGTAGCCTTAATGTCAGATGCCACCAGACTGAAAAGTTATGCTGAAAGATGTACCTCCATTTTTAATTTGAACCTTCTCAACTGAAGTAGAGCAGTTTATCATTTAGTTCCAGTGAACAGAGTTGCACATCAGACGTTTCACTGCATTATGGATAGGACAACGTTAAATATGTTTTCACTGCAGTTCCACAGGTCACTGGCGTGGGCATAAGCCAAGACCATACAGTTAAGATTATTGCAACATAGCTATCGGTCATGCAGCTAGCTCTATGGTAACTAACAGCATTTAATGCTTAGATAACACGGTTTCACTATCGCAAACGAAATTAAAGAGCCCTTTCCCATATAGAGACAATACAAGCAAAAGTCCGCACCATGCCACGAGGCTGTTAATTGAACTTTTTTCCACCAGGATTCAAAAGGAGTAGGGGATTAAGGGAACTCACTGATATAGCAACACGGTTGAATGCAAACCTATGCTGTGGAAGACTTACCATCATCCAGGTACATCTGGTCCAATTCCTCAGGTTCTCGCTTGATCGTTACAGGAATAGGGGCCAAATTATGATTACTTTCCTCATGCAACTCTGGCAATGACAGTGGTTGGGTTGTTGGAGACTCATTTCTGTGAACCTTCGGCAGTTGCTGCTGCTGTTGACCCATTATGGATGAGTGAGTTGGACTGCAGGACTGCAAATAGGTTGGCTCTTGGGTAACAGATGGAACTGGAGAAGAGGGACTGTTGGGATAGAGTGTTTGTTGATAACCAAGGGGACAGCTACTGCTCAGATGTTGACTCACCTGCGGCTGCAGCATGATGTGAGATGATTGCTCGGGGGAGCTTGGGTGCACAACTATAGACCTTGGCACTTCCTGTATGGTGGGGACACCTCCAGCAGGCTGCTGAAGTCCAAGGTGACTGTGGCCCGGGTTGGGGATGCACTTGTAAGGAGAGGATGAAAGGTCATGCAGCTTAGGGCTTGTGTTGGGAGAGGGTGACATCACGGTGTTTCTCTGCTGACAGGAGGCAAAGCCAGACACGAGGCACGAACCAGGATCAGGGGGCATCATGATCTGCTGGCTGTAGTATGGTTTAGAGAGCGGGCTTAAGCCTTGGTTCATTGGTCCACAGGTTTGAGCAGGCTCATAGTCATCTGTGGGTTCTGTTTTTATAATTGGAACTGTTAAAAGAAAAAAGTTTTAAATAAACATGAGTTGCGTATTGGTATGATCAAGTTGGCTTGTGGCTAGGATACCCTTTGCAAAACAAACAACGTCTTGAATAAGACTCTGTGTGTCTTTTGCCTAGTTCTCCCACCCTGTAAAAAAAAATGAATGAGTCATCAGCACAAGAAAGTCACAGCTGGTTCTAATATTGAAAAGGACTATTTTCTTTGGACTCTCCTCCAGCACTAATGTGCAATAAAAATCTATTTGCAAATAGCTGTGCTTCAGTGGAAGCTTTGGACCCAAGGGCTCCATGGATTTGTAGTAATCAAAGCAAGACTTTTAACTTGGATATACTACTGCATTTCTACGGCTACTGATGGCCCATTTGATAAATGTCTGCACATTCGGTAAACTGGAGCATAATAAGGTAGAGATGGGGCTTTCACAGTTCAGTGAAAGTAAAATTGCAAAGATACATGACAAACTACTATGTACAAGAAGTTTTCAATTATGAGGGCATTTTTGAAAGAGTAGGATTTGATTTATTTAGTTTTTACATGATTGTGTTTAATCTTACTAACCAGCCAACGGGTGCAAAATATTCAGTAAGTTGCATCCAGCTCTCAGTGATTCTAAGTTGGATCCAAACTGCTAATGCCAGCTCCTAACAATTGTTAACTCAGTCTCTGGCTACCAAGAAAAACTGACTCCTATTCTAGACCTCTGCTTGCTCTACCCATTGTCCCAAAAGAGGCTCTAACTGAGCTGTCAAGTCATGTCTCTAAATACCACCAGCACATGGACAGAATGACTATCTATGAGCATCAACTCAGTCATGACAAATGTAGAGCTGCTTTCTTGAATCAGAGAAGACATCCTTCCTCAAAACAAAGTGTCTTTTTCACATCGGCTTTCTCTCTCAAAACAGAGAAAGGTGCCTTTGCTGCCTCTCCTACAACATATGCAGTGCATAGGTAAAAGACACTCACTTTCTCTATCAGGAAAATTATAAATAATAGGGCCAAGCTAGTCTGTAGATGTATTTTTTCTAGCTAGATGCAACTCTAAGGCACACAACAATTGAGTATGGATGCACAGTGGTATTTATCTTCTTTCCCAAAAAGAGATCCACAGGAAGAGCCATCGCTTGAAGGTGCTGTTGGAAATTGACGGTGACACCATAAAAGATCTTTCAGAATATTAGAATAACCGACCCATTGTGGCACAAAGTTATTAATGAAACATCTTTGCACAACTCAGCTCAGAGCACATGCATGTTGTGTGTCTCTGTATTTTTATTTGCATGTGTTTTACAAACATCCTTATACACTCTCCAGCCATTTACTATGTTCGTGTATGAGTCTTTTGAAATGCACGTGTGTGCATGCATACATATAAAACCTCTTTTAACACTCACAAATTCTGGTGCTGGTGAATGCACTTCACTACCCTTGTTTTACAATCCCCTAGCCTCTTGTTAACTTTGCTCCTTTTATGTTCTTTTACATACAGATGCTTGCAACACTTGTTTCAAGATTTCTAGCACCCCTAGTAAAAACACGTCTATATATGTAACAGATGCACAGGTGCTGCTCAAGACGAATGTGCTAAGGATAATGGACTGTCATTGGATTCCTCATAATCTTATTTTTACCTGCTCATGTGCTACGTACTGGCTACCAGGGCTACTAATGCACTTGGTTGCAGAGAAGCAGATTCCAGGTTCAGTGACAGCTTTGTAAAACCAATATCACACCCTTTATGAAAATGCAAGACCAAAGGAACGCACCTAGATAAACATAGCAGCTCAGATATTGTAAGAAAATACCTTTAACAAGTTCCTGAGCTAGCAAATATTCTCACATGTTTTATATTAGGTTCACTGTACCAGCACTAACCACAGCACAGCTGGAAATATGATGGTTGTTGAACACTGAATTTTCCCAATATATCACTGTTATAGAAACACCTGTGCTAAATAATTCCAAGCTCAACCACTGGCAATTCAACTCCAATAAACCCTGGAGTTGTCTGACTTGTTATAACCTAGAGCAGGGTTATAGCCCTGGTGGCAGGTAGGCTGGAGGCTTTAAAGAAGGCAGGTTCCTGATCTCAGCCTGATTTTTCATTGTAGCTCTTCTACAGCACATCTTTGCTACTTGGTTTACCAGGCACTTTTTTGTCACTTCGAATTTTTTCTTTATAAATGCAATGCCATGGGGTCTATTTGGAGGTCTGATTAGTGGCCATGAACACTGCGAATCTGTTTTCATATGTGCTACACTGAAATATACCTGCTGCAACCAACAGAGGATAACCAGTAAGTCCTACTCTGCACTGGGCAAAGGACTGATGGGCGGAAGCGACTCTATTCCAGACCTGTTAGTCCAAAAACTCTCTTGGAGATGGTGACAGCAACCAAGGACGTTCCTGGTTGCTCATAAATTCAGAGTTCAGAGGAAAAACAGAGACTGGTGTTAATTACAGGACCAGTCAGGGTCAGTCACAGTAGCTCGTTTGCTAATGGAAGGCTGGTAGCCAGAGAGGGAAACATGAAGGAGGAATATGAGATTAAGTGGGACCTCCATTTTATTTGACATCTGTGTATGCTGTCCCCTTGTATTGCTCTGAACTGATACTCCTGAGCATCAGTTATTTCATGTAATGGGAAACAAATTGTCTTTAAATGGACAGATACTACCTGCACTTAGGCTTAGAGGTATCTGAGCTTGTTCAACCGAATTGTCTCCATTACCTTTTTTAATGTGTTTTTTCAACACAGTAAAAAAGTCTCCCCTTGCTAAGTATCATATATTTTGTTTGTAATGCTAATCTCATCACTAGAATAGGTATCACACTGAAAGACAGAAAAAGCATTAATGCTGAAATGGTGAAGGGATTTGTATCTGACTTATCAGTGCTTTGCCATTTGTATAGCCATTTAACACCGTGCAGAGTGAACGTACAGATCTTACCAAGCTGGGATGGCAGCCACTCACTCCCCTTTAAAAAACTGTAAATGTCTTCACAGGGTACCAGTTTGGAGAAGGAAGCTCTGTAGGATTTTTTTTTTTCCAGGAGAGACCACTACTAATGACCTAGATGATCTGGAATCAGACCTGCAAAGCTGAGCATGTCAGCAGAAACGCAAGACATTAACACTTCCCTTTCTGGCTAGTCCTCAACTTTTGTATTTTACATGAATAGCTATATTACTTGACTTGTGGAGGACTGATATGCCACAAATTGCTACATTACACCAGTTAACAGTTTATTTATGACACTCTATCCTGTATCTGCTTCTCCCCAGCCTATGCAATGTCACCAAATGGAGTAACAAAGGCCAAAAATCTTCGCTGATGTTTGTATTTCCAAACTCAACTCAAAACGAGCTGTGGGTCTGACCTCCTGGTTGTTCTGAAAATACCCTGAATGTGTCAAAAGTTGGTGTAAATCACCTTATATTCTTTCTTTAAAAGGGCAGCCATTTACTGCCACTTTGCAAAGGACTGCTGTCGGCCCAAGGCAGGAGCTGTGGATATTTCAAGGCACACCTTCCATAACCAATGCAGGAACAGCCTGTACCTGTACTCACTAGCTACCCACTTAGCATCATGGTGTCTATGGCATTACTCAAACAAGTTAAAATACTTGCATGTAATAAGGCTAGCAATTCCTAACACACTACCCACTGTCTCACTGACTTCTGGGGGTCTGAGACCCTCAGGTGGGGCAGGCAGCTGCAGCTGACTTAGAGCAGCTGAGGACACAAACCTTACGTGCCCACCATCACCATTTTCTCCTAGGCAGGAACCCAGGGGGTTCCTCCAGAGCAGCCAGGGCTGATCACCAGCCAGCCATGGACTACCATTACTATTTACCTACTGACTCGTGCTTGATTAACTGCAAATCTTTGCAGATCTCAGCTAGAAAAAGGAGTTTCATTCTCAAATACATCCCTAGCTAGCTGCCTAACACATATCCATTTCCACCATCACTCACTTGCACAAGTGAATATTTCACACGGGGAGATGCGACATGATACAGAGAGTACAGTTAAGTTTCTCAGGATTAATATTTAACAGAGCACAGTATTAGCCTAACTCCTGGCTCAAATATTTCAAATCTTAAATGACACTCCTAGTCACACAGCAATGGACTGGCAATTAATTGGAAAGCCCTACAGCTATTCAGAATCTGCAAGCACTTTTAGCAGAAACCGGACTATTTCTTAAATTCAGCAGAGCCATATCAAGTGGCAACAAGCATTCTGTCTCAAAGCTGCTCCGTGGTGCTGAGATAACACCCAGTCTTGCAGACTCTCAGCTGGCTAGAATGAAAAATTTTGACTGAATTTGCCATACGCTGAGATTTGCCAGTAATAAATTGCAGCAATGAAGCCAGAATTTGTATAATTCTAAACAGAAAAGATGATGCAGTTTTTACATACACTTAGACTCAAAAGTAAGGTTACTGGTTTAAGAGACCCTACTTTGCTGAAGGATCAGGCCCTTGCCATAAAAAGGAAAAAATGAATGCAAGTTCGGTTCACATGGTGAATTTTTAAATGCTTGTTACTTCACAATGCATTAGGTCGGCCAACAGATGATTTTAAATAGTCCTCAATTTTGAGTATTAAAATATGACAGAGCTCACAGTTCTAAATTAGTCTGATAAGCAACTTAATCTGTGCTAATTGGTTTTCAATGGTTCGATGATGCCTTCTTAGACTCTGGACTCATGTCATTATGTCATCTAATTTAATACAAAGTTCTGAGAACTGCGCGGTGGCAGCAGCCCTGGCTATAAATCAAAGCTTCTTACTCAGGGTTATGACATCATACCGAGGCACTGGGCAGAAGACAATGGTCCTTCTGTGTGGGTCTGAATCTGCGAGAAATATTTCAGCCAGTTCTGCGAGCCCATGTTTAAATGAAAGGGCTTTCTAGCAGGTAAAAAGTTAATATATCAAACCTTGAAGAAAAATAATAAATCATGCACATTCAGTAAAGGGAGTCAGAAAGTGCTTAAATATAAATTATATGTATTTTTTGACAATTCTAACAAGTCTGTTTGCTTTTACACTTTAGCAATTCAGAAGGATTTTTAAACTTTTTTTTGGGGGGTGCTATTAAAATATGTGAACTGAGAAAATATAATCATATAAATTAAACAGATGTTTATCCTGATTAACCTTAAACTAACAAATTCCTATTTCCACGTAGTATTATCAGTGCAGACATTTATGGCACTATAATAGATTTATTTTACCTTTAAGTTTGATTGAACCTATCAAACAAAATAGCCACCTTTCACAGTGCAGACTATGATGTAGTTCCCTGGCACTGGCACACAGATTTTGCTTAGCATATGAAAATCAAAACACTACTTTTTTCATCATGTGCACACACACATTTCTTCAACTTCTGCACTAAACGTCTCGTAGCTGGTAAGAATTTGGGATGAGACTTTCAAAGAGGGTTGAGGAGTTAGGTGGCTAAATCTCCATTACTGAGCTGAGCTCTGAAATGCCGTTTGTGCCTTCGAAAGCCTCCCCCATCAGTCAGTTTTGAGCCAGGCAGCACACCCTCTTTTCACCACGAACCAGGCATTCCTTCAGAAGATGCTGCGCAGGTCATCCCAACTGCTGCCTCTGCTCTGCTGCTGGCCAACTGGAGACACAGATAGGAATGTGGACACATCTCCATGTACAGCTTAGCTACTATGGATTTGTGCAAAGACAAAATCCTGGCTGCTGCAGCAGCATCGGCTGGATCCAGCAGGCTTGAGTGGAGCGAGGACCTCACCCTTTGTTCTGACTCTGGAGCAGTCTGGTGATAGGGAGAGGTAATGGGCTGGCTGCCCTCAGAAACTATAATCCCCCTGTTTTGTAACACCAGAGCAGCAGTGGCCGAGCAAAACTTTCTGAAACGCCCTGCCAGCGTATCTGCAGTAGTGGCAATCTCAGTGACAAGGGACAGGCACTCAACCTCAGGGATTTCCTGAGACAGTCACTACAAGGGCCTTTGCAGATGCTGTCCGTGAACTGGATATTTTTCCCTAGGTACCAATTCAACCAAAACATTTTTTGAAGGTCAAGCTACTATCAAGCCTTTGCTTTTTAGTTAATAAAACCAGAGTACAGTGACTCAGAAACAAAGGGAGCCTCACGCTATCAAGAAGCTGTAGGCAGCACACATGCCTGCCTGCCCTCTTCGGGTTTATGTGTATATATTTTTATGGGATCAGATGCATATGTACAATTTTATACAAGAATAGCCTCCAGGTAGCTGGAAGTCTTGTGCATACATCTCAGCGTATAATCTCAGACAGTGCCATTATCTGATTAGAAAGTGCTTTTCCAGCTAACTCATTTACTAAATGCTTTTCAACAGCTGTTAAACTATAAGGTTATTCAATGCATATTTATGACACAGAAGATTATATATGGTAGCTTGGTGCATACACTGTTAAACTGGGTGGGGAGGAGTGGAAGGTAGGTGGAGGGCATTTGGGTTGTGTTAGTACAGAAGATATGCATTAGCTTTCTTTCGAAAGAATAGGGGAAAATTCTTAAAAGCCATGATTCATTTCCCATCATAACACCTTATTAAATCCTACAATGTTGAAAAAGATAAATCAAGACCTGTGGTATGCCCGCTTGGGCTGCTCTACTGCTGCTCCCACAGCTCAGCACCTGGCTCCACCACTACCTTGAGCTGGAGGTTTAACTGTGCACAACACCCAGGCTGCACTGGCCAAGGCTTTCTATGTCATTTCTGTCAGACATGTTGAAATTCACCGGGGTGAGGTCTTTTTTGACAATGCGGCACAACATTACACCGCCAGCGCTGACATTACTCCTGCTCTCCCAACGAGGAGAATAGGAAAGCAGGGGCTGTGGGCAGGGGTCCCACAAGGCAGCAGCGTGGGGGCAGCCTGACGCTCCTCATCCCTGGCAGTCCTGCGGGAAGCTCTGTGGGGACAGGCTGGCAGGAAGGCACCCTTACTGTGCCAGTCCTACTCCCAGATCTGCCCTCTCTGGAGAGGGGTTTGGACCTGGCTGACTTCAGCCATCTTGGCTCTGACATGGTCTTTGTCTTCAGAGACGGATGCAGTCCCTCCCACAGCCAGCAAAACACATCCTCGCCCCATGTATTTCACCTCCAGCAGCCACCACCATCGCATCCCCTTTAGGATCAATCACTGGGCTAGATTAATTATGGTGATCAGCCGCTTGAGGAGAACAAAAATAACCATCTCCTGTAATCCAGCCCATGTAATTGTAAACCCTATTCTCCCTCACGCAAGTTTTACCTTTTGGCTTTTAAGCTAATTGGAAGATCCTATAGCCCCACGCTTGCTAACATATGCACGTGAAATCACTGGGAAGTAAGGGAGGGAGTCCTCGAAATGCTCATGCAGATGGGTTCAGTGACCAAAACTACAGGCTGGGTTTTGTTGTCTGAAGGGGAATATTTGAAAAGGGAGGTACTGCCAAAAGACAATTTTAGGCACCGGAAGTTAACTATTATGGGTGATCATTGCTGCTGCGACGGAGCCTGCTGGTCAAGACACAGCCAGGGAATTCTATACAGTGCTTGTCCACCCCTGCCTGTTGCACAGGTAATGCTCCTTCTTGGCCTTCCAGATGAAGAGACGGAGCACCGTACAGTGAGGCAGAGTTTTGCCTCTGAAGATCAAGATGACTACATCTGCAAGTTGGATGGGGCTGGCGAGGCTCCCGCCAACAGCCAAAATGGGATGTCACCTGTATGAAGCATGGGCAGCTCTAGTGGGGACCCAGCAACTGGGAGAAAAAGCACCCGAGGGCATAACGCTGGTGAGCGCAATGTGTGTCCTTGTGCGGCTGCTGGAAGGGAGCAGAGGGGCTGATGCGCCCAGCAATGATGAATTTTGTGATCCTCTTAAATGGAAACAGGACTCTGACAAAATCTTGCCTGCTTTTTGTTACTCTGTTAAATGTCAAAAGTAACAGTCAGCCACCTAGCAGCCAAAATGAAATAAACTGTAACAGCGCATTGTGTAAAAATGAGCAATCGTGATTCATATTTTTACCTAAAATTAAAAAAAATACCCAGGGGCCAACCTTCCCCCCTGTCTCTCCTGTTGCCCTGCCCTGATCTGCACAGGCTTTGCGATAGCCCAGCTGCTCCCTGGACTGGATGGAAACACTTCCAGCAGGTCCGAGGCTTCAGGCCTGGCTTGGCCATGCTCGGTCCCCTCTCACACGGCCCCGGGAACGTGGCACTGACCTGAGGCGGGCCTGGGCATAATGCACTCCTACTGACTTCCATGCCCCTTCCTCTGGCTCCCCAGGCCAGCTGCAAGGCGCTGCCCGCTGTGGCACTGCCGCGGTCATGTTGCATATGCTGCAGGTTAGGATCCTTTCACAACCCAGGCACTAAATTTGGACCCACCTCCCCAACCGCCCCCGAATTACCACCATTTTGCAGACATGGCTGGGCTAATAATTTTGCCAGCCTTGAGCATGAAAATTCAACAAACACCCAAGAGGTGAGAGGTGTCAGAAGATGATCGTCAAAAGCTGTGCTCTGTGTCACATCAGAATGGCAATGCTTTGCATCATCATTTTATTGTTTTCTGCTAAGGCGGCCGATGTCACCTTTTAACTTAGAAAGTGAGCTGTGGGCGGAAGAGCCGAGGTGAAACAGAGGCACGGCTGCTCAATGCAATCACTAGAAAACTGCTGATTGTACTCATCTGTAGGGCAGGCAGGAGATAATTTTAGAGCAGAGGCAGGAAGTTAGGAGGATGCTGACAGCAATGCACGCCCTTTTCAGAAGCACACCAAGAGCTTCACTTTCATAGAATCATAGAATGATTTGGGTTGGAAGGGACCTCAAAGATTATCTAGTTCCAACCCTCCTGCCATGGGCAGGGACACCTTCCACTAGACCAGGCTGCTCAAAGCCCCATCCAACCTGGCCTTGAACACTTCCAGGGATGGGGCATCCACAACTTCTCTGGGCAACCTGTTCCAGTGCCTCATCACCCTCACAGTGAAGAATTTCTTCCAAATATCTAAGCTACATCTACCCTCTTGCAGTTTAAAGCCATTACCCCTTGTCTTATCACTACATGCCCTCGTAAAAAGTCCCTTCCCAGCTTTCTTGTAGGCCCCCTTCAGGTACTGGAAGGCTCCTATAAGGTCTCCCCGCAGCCTTCTCTTCCTCAGGCTGAACAACACCAACTCTCTCAGCCTTTCTTTATAAGAGAGGTGCTCCAGCCCTCTGATCATGTTTGTGGCCCTCCTCTGGACTCACTCCAACAGGTCCATGTCCTTCTTATGTTGGGGGCCCCAGAGTTGAACACACTACTCCAGGTGGGGTCTCACGAAAGCAGAGTAGAGGGGGAGAATCACCTCCCGCAACCTGCTGGTCACACTTCTTTTGATAGAGGATACGGCGGGCTTTCTGGGCTGCAAGCACACATTGCCAGGTCATGTTGAGCTTCTCATCAACCAACACCCCCAAGTCCTTCTCCTCAGGGCTGCTCTCAACCCATTCTCCTCCCAGCCTGTATTTGTGCTTGGGACTGGCCCGACCCATGTGCAGAACCTTGCACTTGGCCTTGTTGAACTTCATGAGGTTCGCACGGGCCCACCTTTCATGTCACCGGGCTGTAACCAACAATACTAAGGCACATCTAGTCACCAGAGGCGGGGTCTCAGCACAGCTCCGTACCCACAGATTCAAAGGACCTCCGTCCCCATCAAGTCACTTGTCTATGTGGCCACGTTTTCAGAGGAGCTCAGCACCCTGGGGGCTTGTGCAGGTGCCTGCAGGGTGGCAAAAAACCTGCAGAAAAGCTGGCTCTACGAGTGAAGGCTGTGCACTTGGAAATCTGGCCCTACGGGTGGCGAAACGCATCTCAAATTAAAGCTGCCCAGCATATCAATGCCATTATAATAAATACTAGAAGTAGTGAAATGATTTTTTAATAATGCTTTGACAATTAAGAAGCCTGACAGAAACAGAAACTGGAAATACTTTATCATCATCTCTTTGCAAAAGTGTATTTTTCATTCCAGTAAAAGAAACACATCAACTTTCCTTTTTCCATCTTATTAAATATTTCCTAGACAAACTAGCCTGTCTTTGCTTAGTCAAATATCACTACTTGTCTAAATAAAATTCAAAGAAAAACTTCTATGTTCACCGTTCTTCATATCAATATTCATTAGATAACAGAAATCATAGAGAGCATTTGCTCTTATCTGTGACAAGTTCTTGAACACATTTCCTCTATTTTGATGTACCTACTTAAAAGAAATCTGAATAAAGAGAGATCTAACCCTTATCATTCAGTGTGTTGTTTAAAGTCTTCTGACCTGGAGAACTCCTTCAGCTTTCTTAGCAGATGAAAGCACAGGATTTGGAACCACAGCATACATGTCTGATTGCTTGTGTGCTTCTTCAGCCTCTCCAGATTAGTTTATACCTCAAATGCTACCGCTTATGTCTAGTGATTTCAGAAGACTATTCCTCCTGTTTGAAATGCATATATGGGCCAATGGTATAATAAATTCATAGAAGCAAAATGATATGCAGTCATAAACAGAAATGAAAACCAAGCTTTTTTCTAGAGGGTAGGGTTCACAAATGCAGGGTTCACCAATGGTCTTCTGAAATGTTCTGCTGCACGTAACGGAGCTGCAGAGCACACCTGCACAGAGCTGCAGCAGTGGAGGGACTTTAAAAGCTGAATATCCGAGCATCTGCTCATTGTGCTTTGCTCAGACTCCTGACTGCGGTGTCCAGTCCTGCGCCTTCCTCCTCAAATTCTGATGGGATGTGGCAATGCAAAATGTATTAGTACTTACCATATGAGCTGCGGGAATTCACCTGTGCCAGAATGGTATGGGAACTACTTATATTTCTGTGCCAGGCAGGTCTAGGGAGAAGTCTCAAGAGCCTACAGCCTGCAGGCTCCAGGACAAAACTGATATGCAATTGCTCAACGATGCGTAATATTGAAGCAACACTAAAAAAAATGACATTACAGTCATTTCTGTACAATATAGGCTAAATACAGGATTCAGGGATTGCTCAAATTCAGCAGAACAGTAAATCAAAATTTCAATTAAAAGTGGATTATGAGTACTTAGGTTTACGGTCTGTCCCAAGCCAAAGACTTAAGCAAGCCCGTCTTCCAGACCTTGGCTGTCATTTGTGAAGCATCTACTTTCTGTTTTGTTTTGTTATTTAAACTTCTCATTTACAGAGCAGTAAGATTTTCATTTTTACAGCTTTTTTTTTTCTTTCTGAGGCAGGAACTCGTCTTCACCAAGTAAGTCTCTGCTCTGCAAAACACTTGAGCTAACACAGTGGAAAAGTACAATCCTGCCACATCTCCGCAGCACAGGAGAAGCCTTACGGTGGCGAAACCGTAACAGTCTGCTGGAGAGGGCAGCTTGTGCTGGCTGCATGTCACAGAGCTGTACTCCATGGAGATGCTATAGGACCATCCACGGGAGGTGGGATGAGTGAGGCCACGTGTCCCTGGATCCACTGGCTGTTTTCCCCTAGGGAATGAGAAACAGGAGCTACAGGAAAAAAAAAACTATTGCTCTGTGGTCGGGGTGGGAACTGCACAGTGAGCCCATGGCTCTCCCGCTGGTTGCACCATCTGTGCGTGCCCACACCCACCCCAGGAGCATGGCCAGCGGGCTCACACAATGTTTAGGCTTTAGTCCATATACAGTATTTTGCTTTGGCACAGTCCAGTTGAGCTGTAAAATATGTCTAATGTGTGTCATGCAGCTTTTAAAAGATCCCTCATGCAGAAACACCTGCAAAATTATGGTAGGCACTGAAATGTTAGCATTTTGACTAGTCCTAAAGCACAGAAGGAGAAGAAGCTTACAGGATACCATCTGATTTGTGTAAACCCACATCTTACACTTGATGATCACTCTGACATTTGCTTGTCAAAAACCTACACCTTCTATGTTCATGGGATTTGTTTAAACAAGAAACAAAGTGTTACCTGGACCAAAATAGTGCTTATCTCCTTTATATTTTTTTTTACACTAATCACACAGTGGTTGTTGACTCAACTATTTTTTTCTTCATAAGCTAAACCTTGGTTTTCTACAATGTCTTGAAACATTAAAAGAATGTTGTGACTGAAATCAAACAAAGCAGAACATCCTAAAATGAATCCTAGAAATACAGCAGCGTAAATGACCAATTCAGTCATTGTGCATGGTTTCTGAATACGTAGTCAAGGTGATCCTATCTATTTTTGAAGGGCACGATGGAAACAACCACCAGCAACATAAGGGCAAAACCTTACAGCTACAACACAGGCATAATAAAAACTTACTATACTATTAATTCTAATGATTGCAGAAGCACATTCACTCTTACCACTGTTGAGAGAGTTTGCAAAGAACGTAAGATGTTTTTCAATTACGTATATGCACATATACATATATATTAAGAGAATGTGAGTGGAGAACCAAACAGGAATGGGGGGAAGGCGTATTTACTATTCAATACCTGCTTCCTTTTCCCCTACTCTGGTGTTATATTTTTTCTTTCAGGTTTCCCTACACTGAAAAGATTTCACAGGAATTTAAATCAGTACAGCAGACTAAACAAGATTCCCAATGTTTTCAATAATTACCATAATTAAAGATGTCTTTGCAGAATAAAGTCTGGGCTGATTCTCTGTTGCCTGTCACTAGGTAGCTATTCCCATAGCTTCACATCAAATGAAATATCAAATGTTTCAAACTCAATGGTGGTAGCATAAACCAACTTTGCAGTAGTGAATACTATTCCCATGGTTTAGAATAAAATGGTAAAAAATGGCCTATGTAAAGGCTGGAGAGGAAAGATGCTGCTTAATAAACAGCAGTTAACAACAGGCATGTATTTGAAATACTTATGAGGGTGACTTGGGTGGCAAGGCAATACCTGTTGGCCTCTACACCAGATTTTTGTTGCTGAAAAGTGTTGTGCAAGAGAATAACAACTCTTTTTCTTTCCAATTTAAGAAATGAACAGTCTTTAAATACATACAGACATACCCACTGGGGATGAAGTTTGCATAAGTAGGCTGATCTGTGAAGCACAGCTACACAGCACATATGCAATAAGCAGTCAGTTGCCCATGTCAGGTTTCCTGTACTTTTATTTTAAATTAAAGTCCTGATAAAAGTCTGGAGTGCATGCAAGCTAACTACGTGAAATTCCAAATGTGTATTTTATGGGATTTCACCTGCAAAAAGTTGGCAGGTCTCTTCAAGTCATGTGATACGACTCAAGCATTGCTTTGCGGGAATTTCCCTCAGAAGGACTATTTTCACTTGGAAAGTCTACAAAAAAGCATGAATCTAATCATTTTTCTAATTCCTCTTCCTTCCAAAACAACAAAACAACCACCTTTTTTGCCTACTTTCCCCAAAAAAGTGTTCTCAGAAGAAGAGCCATTTCAAATAATAATAATAAAAAAAATCTAAATTTACTTGCTATTAAAACATTCATACAAGCCTGCTTGGAATACAGCTAGCATGAGTATTTTATTGTCACTTCAGAGCCACCAATATAAGCTTCCAAAATAAATTGGCACGTGTTTCTGAACATTTCCTATACATGGAGCATTTTGTATGGAGCACTCTAATCTCCATCCACACTGCGCTTTTCCTTGCTACCCAAGAGCGGCATCAGCCTGGAGCACTATTTCCACCCCGCATGAGACAGTGAGGTGCAGGATGACTGGAAGGAGAATCCCCACACCACCTCCAGCTCGGAGCCCAGCACACTTACTGTGGTGTGAATTCAGAAGTATTATTCAAATGCAAGGTACCCTCTGGGGCCACAAAGTCAGACTGAGGGTTTACAGCAACTTGGCAGAGAGCTCAGCGCGTTCACAATTTGTGGCTACATATGTGAGTTTGTGCTGGGGCTCTTCAGCTCCCAAAAGCAGAAAAAGTCCTTGTTCCAACAGGTCTCTGCCACCAATAAAAAAGAAAATTATCTGCAGAGAAGCAGAAATGGGCAGCAGAGAAAAGGCAGCTCTCATGGTTTGAGTCTCACTCTCATTTTATGGCACCAGGTATACCTCCAAATTACTTGGGTTACTAAAGAATTATCAGAGCCATATATCTTTCTAAGTAATCATCATTATCTCTCATTTTTACTAGCAGAAATAAGGAATATATTTTGTTACCATTAGCAGGAAGATAGGTGAAAAGCTGGTACTGGCTTCTCTTTCTCTTTCCGTTGCAGACATAGAAGTTGACCTGAACAGGGCTGGTAATTCTCTGATTGCGGAAAGGTGGTATCTCAACCACCAATGAATTCTGCAAAAGCAACAAATCAGAAAGTCAAGACATGACTAAGGCAGTCGAGTTGTGCAATAGTATTCACATGTTAACCCCAAGAAGGAGGCACCCGGGCTCACAAGGAGGAACATACTTTCTGCAAGGGAACTTCGTGGGCAGGGATGGCCTCCCGCCACCCCCAGTGTCCTCCATGCCAAGGACTCCACAAGTAGAGAAATAACATTTTCGTATAGCTCAGATTTTTACAAAATCACTAGCCTTCACATCTTCCCTTTGGACAGTAAATACGATACAGCGTATGGACAAGGGTCTGTCCTCCTGCCTCTGGCAAGAATCTGGGACCACAACCAAATCGTGGTCTCTAACTCAGTAGGAGAAAGCACAAGCGCTCGGCTGGCAGGTCATCCCCAGTATACCTCACCCTAACACAACTTCCTTTGAAAGGAGAATTAGGACAGGCATATGATTATTCAAATATTTCCATTTTCCACAGTGAAATGTTTTTTCATATAACAACTCAGGAAGTTTTAAGCATGCTAGTTTCTATGGATGGGAGATCTTGCAAGAACATCTAGTGCTGCAGAAAGAAGGGCTGGAGAGCGTGTAGGTGATCTTCCACTGTCAGAAACCAAATGCTCCAGCATGGGGCTAAGGAATGACTTAGCTGCTAGGGTACCAGCTTACACAAATGCACAGTGAAATCTGCTATGACCATCAAAACCTCCCTTGGCACTTTTTGAACGAATAAAAGGGAACGGTCGTCTTAGCATTTGGCCTGCATTCAGCTGAGGTCTTTAAATTGTTTGCCTGCATGTCTCCAGCAGGTTTGCAGCTAACAAACTGTTGCATATTCCTGCAGAGGTGGGACAATAGCCATATTTCCCACTTATAGTCATGGCTGAGGGAGCTGCACTTCTCCAACCGTGGGACTGATCTCCTGTGAGGGGACGCACATTTCTTCTGCCACGGTAGACGAAAGCCAAGGAAAATGATCAGAAATTGCTTTGGGAGCAAAGGGAAGAACTGACCCAGCAAGACAGAAGATGAGCAGACAGGGCTGGCCCATCCTGGACAATGAAAAAATATTTTCCAAATGGTCTCTCCTACTTTCGGGATAGATTCCAATGAAGGCTTTTTACCCCACGCTCCCATTAAAGAAAGATTTCCAGGAGGGGAGGCCTAAGTACTTGTTCTGTTTCAGTGGGGAGACACAGTGCCAAAGCCTTGGAAATCCCTCTTTAGTAACAGTGCTGGAGAAGGCAATATATATTTTTAATCTTGATGTTAAAATATTTAAGGCAGACTTACTGGCTTGCACATTTCTTTGTCGGTTTTGGCTTCCATTTCCCACACATGGTGACCATCTAAAAGACAAAAGAAAAAGATATCTAGTTCCATCCTTTTTTCTTCTCCCAAGCCTACAAAAGAATGACTTTTGCAAAAAATTCTCTTTGAAGGGTCACTGCATATATGAAAACCAGCTCTCAAAATGCGTTGGCCAAGCGTTGCCCAACCATCTGGGTAACCCGCAATGGGAGTCCACTTAGCTTTTTTGAAAGGGGGAACCACAATCCAGAGCGCATGATACTGTGATGGGGGAAAGCCACTGGGAGTTTATTCTGCCACTAGTTTGGATAAAATATGCAACTGTTCTACACCTTAGTTTCCCAAACTTTCAGACAAAAATACTGCTACCTGTGAGGCCTTTTGATCACTACCTATGCAGTAAGTCATATTCAACATTAATATTAAACAAAACAAAACAAAACAAGTAGTATTAAAGAAGCTCCTCAGCCACGCAGTATTTCATTTTAATAAAATCCTAGTCTGGCTTGTCATAATTCTGCTGCTTGGATCAAAAGGCAAGGCCATAGGCTGGGAAACATAGCTTTTGACTCCATTTTAAAGTTGGTTTAGCTCAGCTACAGTGGTCCCACCTACGGTTTTCTGGAGCTGCTTCTAGTGGTGTGTTGGCTCCTCCTAATTTACTGTATTTATGTTTTCAAGCAAACATAGATTTAAGCCACAGCTATCACTTTTTCTGGGGAACCATCTTTTGGAAGAAATCGATTTTGGCTCATCATTTTTCCTGCGCCTCACTGATACAGAAGTCACTGGTCAATAATAGGTTTTCTTCCTTCCTCGTGGCTTCAAAACTCAACAGCAAAGAAATTAGAAAAATAATACAAAACGTAAGGTTTCCATTCTGCAGGCCTAGAAAAACACAAACATGTATGAAAGGCCACAAGCAGACTGCTGTCTAAGTTGGGCAGTGGGGACACATGCAGCTTCATGAGTCCCACCATTGTCAGATGTCACCGGAATGAAAGGGAAAATGAGACTTTATGTCATCTCTTTTGTATATTTATTGCAGCATCGGGACATACAAATGCAAATATTAGCTATTTTGAACTTCATCACATAGACGTGGGCCTGCCTTAGAAAAACAGCTCTTGCCAAGGTAAAAGAGTGAATGCACTTTTTCTTCTCTCTTCACTTTCATGGCCAGGATGGAGGTGACGCATTTAGAACTGCCTGATTTATTACAAATGTCTGTAAATAATATTTTTGTGTACAGCTGTCCTACTGTGAAAGGAATGCTGGTGAGGGACTAGCCCTGGCAATTGTTTTAACGTCCAAAAACCCTTTCTTTTTAATGTATGGAAAGGACCTAAAGAAGTGCAACGTGAAAGCTGCAGCACAAATAGCACAGTGGATTTGGCAGGTCTTTCTGCAGGAAACAATTAGAAGATCTACCCTTAGTTTCTTCCTACATTTTAAATTTTGACGCTGGAAAAGGAATCCCTTTAATTGGTACTGCCACGTTTGGCTGCGGGGAGGGGAGCAGCCAGACTATGCTCGAGTCTCCTTAATGATGCCTTTTGAGAGCGCCAGAATTGAAGCAGACTTCTCAGGAGGACTGGCGATCACTTCACAATTTATCCAACAGATGCTTCCCCGGAGCTGTCAGTAGAAAAAGCTGACTGAAATTCAGCAAGCCAGGACACATCCCTTGCCTGGGAGCAGCCTCCTTTATCTCCCCCTCCCTCCCTATAGAGCTCCTGTAGCCCTCCCTTCCTGCCCCCCCAATTAATTCAATCAGTTATAAAAGTAACGCAACACCGACACTATCACACATTTTGCAAAGTCTAGGAACTTCTGCTTTGTAAGGGCTTTGTTGGTGTTTTTTTTATTTAAATCTACAGTCGTCCTGACTAGTAGTTAACATGTGGTCAATTTGCCTTTGTAAATGGATTACCAGAAGTTCAGGGTTTTTTCCCTATTTCTTAATTTCTGCTTTGCAAGACGAATGATCTGATTCGGGTTTCTGTTTTTTATTTCCTGCCGATACTTCAGTAAAATTCAAAACAACTCCATCTCTAGCTAATCTTTCAATTACTTCATGCAGCACTGCCTTTACGCGCTTTTGAAATTTTTATGATGACAAAGAGAGTTTGTTCAGAAATATTTTAAATGCTGTAATCTAAACTATTAGGAAAATAAAAATCCAGAGCCGTGGCTTGTCTTTGCAAGCTAATAAGAACAATACGGGTTTCGCTCCAAGAAATTCCCTTGAGACTGTCCAGACCATTGCAGCTCAGTGACTGAGGGGAAGAGAGGGAAGACGTAGGGAATAGACAACTCATTAACAGCTAGTGACATTTCATTTAACAAAAACACATGGAGGAAAAGTTGTTATGAAGCAGAGACAAAAAAAAAAAAAAAAAAAAAAAAAAGAAAAAGACAATTCCTCATATTACGTCTGGTGAACCAAGAGGGAAATCTCAACGCCCACAGACTGGGACCAGCTCCAGGAGGGAAACCTTAGACCACTACGTCAACCTCTTACAGTAAACATGTTTTGCAGGTTTATACAGTTCAGCTGAAATTAAAAAAAAAAAAAAAAACAAAAACAAAAAAAAAACCCAGAGAGAGATAGAGAGAGAGAGAAAGGAATAATGGCTCCGGAACGGTTTGTGGGAGCCTGAAGCACCAAGACAATCTGCCTGCACCAGAGAAAACAGTTTTGCCCCCAGTGCCCATACGTCGGGGACCCTGGCGAGCAGGCAGGATGCCGCCTCCCATCAGTGTGTGCTGGAGGAGCGAGGGCTGCTCGACCACAAAAGTTTCCATTGTACGCCTGCCACATCTGCAGCAGCCTGCCTGGTTCGGGGCCCGAGGCAACTCCCTCCTGGCCACCGGCCAACCAAAGTACACCAGAGCAATTTATACCTTTCCAAAATGCAAATAATTCAAATTACAGACATAACACAAAGCTGAAGCAGACACATTTCAGGCATTCCCGTTAAAGTTTACTCTCTGGAATTACCCTACCCAAATGGGCAGTTGTTATATGGGGAGGGCGGGAGACAGAGGCAGGCAAGGAAGGAAAGGAGGAGAAGGGAGAAAACGGCTTTTCCAAAGGTCTCGTTTCATTCCCTTTCATTTCACTATTTACTTTCACCAAGTAATATGAAGTGTCTTCTCCAAACCAAATGCCTGACTTTGTTTTGGAGTTTTTAAGATTTATAGTGTAATATTTTGAACAGAAAGACATCTCTTTATATAGCTAAAAAGTTGTGTCAAGGTATTATACTGGATTTGTTTTATTCTGTGTTTTTTTTTACAAAAGGGAAATAAAACCAAAACACCCGCGCACAGAACTGCAGGGCAAAAGCCCTGCAGAGTCCCCAGCGGGTGTCCTGCTCCCCCAGTGCCAGCAGCAGCAGCAGTTGACCCAACAAAGCCAAGGCTTAACCCGGGGACCCATGCAAGGGCTGGAAGAAGGACCCTCGAATTCTTCCTCCTCCAAAGAGGCAGCGCAGGAGTGTGGCAGTGCCGGGGGAGCGAGAAACCCCCCTGTTTCGCATAGGCTCTCCGACTGCGCCCAGGCTCGGCGCTCCACTGACAGGTGGCCATCAGCGCTGCTGCCAGCTGAAGACACTGGGTTTTGTCAGGAAGCCTGACATTTACAGACCAATTGCTGTTATTTATAGCCATCCCTGCTTCGGGTGCACTTCACCACCAGCGGCTTCAGCCTTTTTTTTTTCGGTGCTGTGACACTCGGAGCACCTGGGATTGCTAATGACGAAAATACCGTGAACCTACCGCGTTACGTGGGGTGGATTTTCAGCTTTGCAAAGCATAAACACCCCGTTTTAACACGCGGCAGCTGAACGGTGAATGGGCCTTTGTAGTCTGCTCTTATCAGCCGCTTGCTCCAGTGTTAAAGGAAACTGCGCACAAGTCCAGAAGTAAAAATACTCTAATTCATTAGGGAATTCCCTGCAGCATGAGTCACTGAACGGCTTCCCCACCACACCCAGCTACAAGATTTCCAAATAAAAAGGTACTGTAGAGACCTGTTTTAACACAGAAGCAGCACTAAAAAGTAGTTGTTTAAATCTAGCAGCATCAGTTATTCACACATAAAGCCTAAAGACCACGATGTATGGATTTTCTTCATGGAAGAGAAACACAAAGAGCTGTAAAGACTTTCCAAATAAATTTTTGTACTGTCTTCCCCTCCTCACTGCCCATCAGGACAGATCCTCCAGGGTATCCAGGACTGGCTTTACCTTCGTACCCCAGGGAACTGCAAGGGTAGTGCCAGGGGTTTGCAAGCGAACAGTCAAATCACCAGTGTAACTTTCATTACAGACCGATGGATGGCAGAAAGTGGGAGGAATATATAGTACCAAAAAAACCCCAAGCCTGGAAACTCAGGAGGGTATAACATTTGGCAACCACTTAAACCTTGCCTCTATGAAACAGGCATAATGGGAGTGTTCAGATATATTTAAGTGATTTCACTTTACTACAGGAGGTTTAAACAGTATATATTCTTTAGTAGTCCTGTGTCCACTTGAGATACAAAAAGAATAGACATTATCTAGGATTTCACTGCCTGTACACAGTGTACATTTTATACTCTTCCAGCCTGCAGAGTTTGACTGCACTGGCTGGACTGTAAATCTGTATTTAGATTCATATATTGCAAATAAGATGGTGAAACTAGCTCTACCCTCCCAAAGGAACCCACTACTCGATTAATGTGTTGTGAAATTACCCTAAACAATAATGCCTGTATTACATCCCAGATTACTTTAACATGTCCACAACAGGCAGGGCACAGATGCAACGCAGAATGATTACACAGCGTAATTTTGAAGTGCTCTGCAAAGCTTGTTTACCTTCCTATTTGGCCCTGTTAATGCATATTCAAATCCCTTAGGAGTGAAGGATTTGCAAGTTTTCAGTTTGTACCCCAACCCCTTTTCCCTGGGAAGTACACTCACGGCACTGAGATGACTGATCTGTGAGCAGGTCCAGAAGGAAAGGATGGGTTTCCAGCCAGAGAAGAGGATGAAGACTTAGGCAAAGTCTTGTCATTTGGACTTAAGAATCATCCAGTTTTGTGCAGAGATGCTATCAGCTTCCGGGTGCAGGGCAGGTTGGGCCAGGTCTGTGCCTGGGCTGGCAATGAGAGAGGCGAAGAGGCGGCTCCGTTGCTTGGAGGAGAGCAGTCTCCACGCCAGTCCTGGGCACGACCCACTGGCGCTGTCTCACCTGCCGCGGATATGCATTGGCATGGGTGTATTAATGCCGGATTTTGCTCCAGAAGCAGCAGCCTTTCGGATCTGGGGATGGCACACGGAGCCAGGGCACTTTTCTAGGCTAGTCTTGCAGGCATCTTGCTGTGAACAACATTTCCGCAGCTATACACCAGCAAGTCCAATAATCTGTGGGTGGGAGGCTATGCCTGTGTTTACACACACATTTACAAGGGACAGGCTATAAGGATGAACCAACACCAGCCAAGCAGTCTGCCATGGGGTGTACAGGGAATATGGGGCAGGAAGAGAGCACGAAAACATTCAGAAATGCAGAGGCAGAGGAGAATAAGTATCTGCAACATAAGTGGCCAGGACCTTTCTTTCAACCGCCTCAATGGCACTTCACCCTCCTGAGATCTGCCATCTCTTAGGGGTCTGTGAGGAGAGAGATGCCCCCTGGTCGTGCGTGTGCCCAGAGTCACCTGCAGAGCAGCTCCAGCTCCTGCCACTGATCCTGCTGGTGCCACGGCCTGCCTGCTGCCCAGCACTTCGTCCCTGCCTGCCTTTCCAGCCACCTTGATCTCTCCTTTGCTCTTTTACTACTTTTGCCATGAGACCACACAGCTGGTCTGATTTTCACCTACTTTATTTCCCTCTTCCTTGCCAGGAAGACCCCAGCTGTTCTTCTCTTGCCCTCCTCACAGCCTACTGTCCTGCTACAGAGACTTCCCCCATAGCTTTGTTCCCCATCCCTGGCATGTCTTCGGACATGCATCAGTCCATGCGCAGCAGGGTTCATGCATAACTGACCTATCTGTATTTCCACATCAAAGCTACTGTATTTGTTTGTGTTTCCTCATAAGCATTTTTGCAGCATATGGATTTTGTCCATTCCTTCAGCTATACCTTTTTGCAGTATTGAGCTGAATATTATGTAGACTTAGGTGTGCCTGTCACGCATGTGATGCTCTCAAGTTACTTTTTCTCTCTTTTTTACCTTAAATTAACAATAAAAAAGTCATGCAGCAACCAGGTGATAAAAACCCAGTACAAACTGTATCTTACAGTACTTTGGCATCTGTGCCAGACATGCGCTTCCTCTCTAGCTGCTCAGCTGGGAAAGCCAAAAGCTGAGGGACTCACTTTGCCTAAACGGTGAGCCTTTTTAGCTGCTTTTACCACAGTATGTCTAACAGACTTAATTATTCTGAGTTCAAGTGTTTGCAAATGAACTGTAATTTTAGTCCAGGTAATTAAAAGGAGGCACTGTGCTGACAACTGACTGATCGGGGTTCATTCTGAGCCAAAAACTATTGGAATTACCTGCCAGATCCTATTTTCAGCAGAATGGAAGCTGGTTATGCAATTTGTGCTCTCTGGCACCTCCCCCTATTCAAATTACCATTGGTCTGAGGGTTTTATTTAATAACTCTCAGTAATTCCAGCTCTAAGACACTCAACTTCCAAGTAAAACTGCAGCTTGACATCCCTGCAAAATCTGTCTAGAGCAGGCAGGTCGAACCATGCACATCCAGCACAGCCACCACCAGCAGTCATGACAATACTTCACTCTGTCTTTGGTTACGTTTGTGTCATCTCCTTGTCTTCACAATTTTACTTTCCTCTGGGAACCTCTAATAGGCTGAATCTCTGACTTTGCCGCTGACACTAAGTAAAATATTCCTGGTCCATCTTCTTCAGTCTAATCTGTCTCATATTTTCTCAGAGACTACTGGAGTAACAAACCTCACAGCCAGTTTAAACCAAGTTCCAAATTTTCCTTCCATGAACAATTCTTTTCCTCTACTTCTGTGCTTGATGCCAACACCACCACCTGTACTATAGCTACTCCTACTTCTTTCTCATCTTAAGACATAAGTTTGATCCAAATGCTTTCAATTCTTCCTTCTTGATTATTTTTTAAGACACAAACTCTTCATTTTATCTATATGGCCACAAATTCTCATCTTCCAGAGACATCCCATTACGGCAACCCCTCATGACTTTTTAGCAGGGTCTAAACAGTAAGCTTTTGAGTGGCATTTTTATTTTTTCCATCTCATTGTCCCCCTCATGTCCCTTTTCTTGTTTCTCTTGTCCAAGAAGGTTGGGCTCAATCTTAGAGGTCCCTTCTCCTCTCCTCTGATTGACATCAGCCTTGACATCAGCTTCCCTGCAACAAGGTACACCTTGGAAATGTCTTATCTCTCTATTCCTCTCTTAAATGTCATTGTACTCTCTTCCACATTGCTCTTGAAGGTGTAAACTTACTCCGTCCACAGACCTAAAAAGGAACATGCTCCTCTTCCCTCAGCTCACCCCACTTTTCCTGTGATGCCCACCTGAGACATGAACCAATTCTTAATGATGTCAGGGAAGTAATAGGAGATAAGGAATTGTGCTTTTCCAAAAGAGGTAGATGATCCCTCCAAAACCTAAGTACTTTGGAGGTATCCCCTTGTATTGGTTTATGTGGCAAGGTTTTGGTAGCGGTGGGGCTGCAGGGGTGGTCTCTGTGAGAGATGCCAGAAGCTGCCCCCATGTTGGACAGAGCCAGCTCCAGCTGTCTCCAAGATGGACCCACCGTTGACCAACACTGAGTCCATCAGCAAAGCTGGTGGTGCCTCTCTGACAATGTATCTAAGAAGGGGTAAAAAATGCTGTGCAGCAGCTGTGAGAGAGAGGAGTGAGAATATGTGAGAGAGAGAACCCTGCAGGCACCAAGGTCAGTGAAGAAGGAGGGGGAGGAGGTGCTCCAGGCACCTGAGCAGAGATTCCCCTACATGGAGAAGAGAATGGTGAAGCAGGTTGTCCCCCTGCAGCCCATGGAGACAACCACACTGCAGCAGATATCCACCCTGCAGCCCGTGCAGAGCCCATGCTCCTGGAGAAGGCTCCTGGCAGGAGCTGCAGCCTGTGAAGAGGAGCTCACACAGAGGTAGGTTTTCTGGCAGGAACTACGGCCATGGGGACCCACGCTGGAGCAGTCTGTTCCTGAAGGACTGAACCTCGTGGAGAGGACTCCCACTGGAGCAGTTCATGAAGTACTGTCTCCCGTGGGAGGGACCCACACTGGAGCAGGGGAACAGTGTGGGGAGGAAAGAGAGGCAGAGAGGAGCTGTTATGGACTGACCACAGCCCCCATTCCTTGTCCCCCTGCGCCACTTGGGGGAAGGAGGTAGAAGTCAGGAATGAAGGAGTGAAGTTGAGCCTGGGAAGGGAGGAGGGGGTAAAGGTGGTTTTTAGTTTTGCCTTTGTTTCTCAGTATCCTACTCCGTTTTTAATTGGCAATAAATTATTTTCCCAAAGCGGAGTCTGTTTTGCCTGGGACAGTAACTGGTAAGCAATCTCCCTGTCTTTATCTTGACCCATGAGCTTTTTCATCTTATTTTCTCCCCCCTGTCCTGTTGAGGAGGGGGAGTGAGAGAGCAGATTGGTGGGTACCTGGCAGCCAGCCAAGGTCAACCCACCACACTCCTTTCCTCTACTGTCTTTAGGCACTGATTGCTTCATTAGACTCTCAGCTTTCTGGTAAGGGCTGTGAATTCCTGTATGTTTGGACAGAGGGTCCTACTGGAGCAGTAACAGTAAAAACTATCTGAAATCTTGTGCTAGTTATAAAAGTTCAGAGACAAAGCTTTGATTGCACAGATACAGCTGCTTGAAGCTACTTAGTCTGGTGAAGACATGAAAGAATAAACTTCAAGCATTCAGTCACAGTTTCTCTAATAATTAAAAATTTACAGGATTACTCAGACAAGTGACTTTTAACTAGAGACCATATGATTATTCCTTATTTCTCTGTTGTCCGCAGTAAGTATCTGTGATTGATTGATCTCGTTCTTCACTGTGAGAGCAACACCCTGGATGAGGCTTGTTGCTGCTGATACCATCTCATGCATATGGCTGCTGTCCCACTCTGTCTTCGCCATTCCCTAGACTAAACAGCCAGGAAAAACTGAAACGTGCTGACATTTCCTACAATCTACATCACTGCTCCTTCGTGCATGTGAAAGGGTTCCGCCATCAAATGACTCCACCATTTCATGACACTATTTGCCCAAGGATATCTATTTCTGGGCAGTGGCCAGAAACCCCTTCAGCTATCAATACATCTCTAGGAAATAGGTTCAAGTGACCTTCACATGAACTCTGTGCTCCCAACTTGTATGCCTTTGAAGTTTCCAGTTTATCTAGTTTCCAAAATTTTTAACCTCACTGCACATGAGTCAGCGTGCAACCACTCACTGCCAACTGGAACGTGTGTCCTGAACATGGATAAACAGACAGATAAAGACAAAATTATGTAGTATCTGTCCATCTGACTAGAGGGGGAAAGGGAGTTTTGCCACTTGCTTATTTATTATGTGAGCTACAGTATGATTACCAGTGTGAAACATGACCCTTTTTTGGCCAGTTGCCCCCCAAACTGTGACTGCTACTGGCAATGGAAAGAGCAATGGAAAGATCTCTGAGAATGTAAGATCTTTTACCAAATGGAGCTCTGCCAAGACTCAGGTCACCCGTCTCCCCATCACATCACATCACGTCAAAACAGACTCCAAACCCTGAGCTCCAAAGCGTAGCTGAGTCAAACCAAAAAGCCCACATGCTTCTCCAACGCATCCGTTCCATCCACATGCCACTCAAATGTTTCGTCAACATATCATTTTCCAGAACTTTTTATAAGTTCTCCTGAAGCTAAAATACTGCACTTGCGTTACCTGTCGTACAAGGTAACTTTTGCTCACACTACATACAGGAAACAGAAGTGAATTTCTCAGACTGACATTTGTACCTTAAAGCAGCAACTGATTTATTCTAATCTTTGCCAGAGACAGTGAAATTTGAGAGGAACAAAAAAAACCTGTGAAATGCTTGAGTGGACACTTAAATTAAACCAGCTTCCTTCTTTTCCATATCACATTTACTTTGTGCAAACACTCGGCTGACCAAGCTTGACCACATGTCTAATGGGAGGCAAACTCTAAGTTTTCCCATCTGAAATACTTACAGAAAAGCATGATTTCCTTTGGCATATACACCAAAAAATTCAGTGATTTCACCCAGCCATCTTTCATCTGCTCTAGTATAATTATTACCATGCCACATCAGCGCCTTCATGTTCTAAGAGCAAAACCTGTTCCAGCAGGGAAGAGGAACAGCTTTGAGAGAAAAATCCATTTAACAAAATAAAAACAACAGCAATAACTAAATCTGAAAAACTCTTTGTTTGAAAATATTCAAAAAGAGAAAAAATCCCTGGAGGAAATGTTGCTTAGGTGCTGTTTATTTCTCTGTCTTTCAGAACTTGAGTTTCAAAGGCTTTGGGCACAATAGCTGAGGATATTATGCAATTAGGTTACAGAGTGTGTAGGTGCTAGGATTACTGTTGATTTGAAGGCTAAGTAATTAACAACATGTTCAAAACCATTGAAGTCTGTAAGCCTGGAGTTACTCAGAGATATAGCATTACAAATTGTGTCCATTTTGTCCATGGCTATTAATCTCCATCAAAGAGAGTGATGCATCTTCAGGGAGGGGCATTTGTCACAAGGAAGCTCAAATGTGGGCCTTTGACCAGGACAAAATGGCTCTCAACATTAACAGCCCAGAATCAGAATTTCAAAGCCAGTGTTATTTGAGAAACTAATCCTGTAGTGAAAGTTGGGTGTTACATTTCCGCCTTTTCGCTCTTTAAAACTCTTGCCTTGAGCTCTGGTCACTAAGCACAAAACCAAAGAAATGGGTTTGGAGCTCTAACTTAACTAGTGGAAACTCAACTGAATGATAATTAATAATAATATACCAAATATCCATTTCTTCCCATAGATCGCAACTTGCTAATAATGAACATTTCAGTCAGTTTAACCTTATCTCTTAGGTATGTCTAGACTTGGCCAAATCCGTGAAGTCCAGAAATACTTGAGCTAGTTCCAGTGCCAAAACCGTTCTAGCTACAGGAGCAAGGAGCAATTTTCGGGGTAGATTAACTCTTTCAGATCTTAGTGCAAGACTCTTTCTAAATCCCAAAATATCTTGGGCAACTCTACAACATCCTAGAGCGTGCCAGGAAGACATACTGGCACATAACTTCCCTGTGCTTTGGTGCTTGGGATATTGGCTTTGTGTCTCATCAGTGAGCTTTCACTCATCAGTGATGAGCTTTCACTCATCACTCAACGTTTCACAGGAAACGTTGTGAACTGAGTGAAGAGAAACGAGGATTATTCCACCGCACTCAGTTTTATAGATCACTAATCATAATCTGATATACTAGGAGCCAGCAGTCTGGTCATTTCTGTTAGGCTTTTGTGCTGCTTTGTGTTCAGTAACTCACATTACCTTAAAAAAACTAGCTTTGAAAACAAATACACAGTGTTTGCAGAAGTTGTTACCAAAAAAAGGTAGCTGACAGATACATAGTCCTTAAAACATAATCTTCAAACACCTCTGCATTTCTGAACTTCCCTCAAGATTTTTGTTGCCTGGTACATTTATAATATCAAAATGAAATAAGAAGTTTTAAAAAGATAAGTAAATAAATCAGTGGCTTTTATTATAATTCCAGATCACGACCCGTGCTCTTGCAGATGCGTGTGTTAGACAGGAAACCTTTTGTCCCTCCTAGCCGAACACCTCCCCATAGCTAACAAACACCAACTTCATTTCATCCACATTTGTAACTAAAACGCACACTTTGCCTCCACAGTGAATACCAGCATACAGCCATCAAAAGCCCTTGCCGGTAAGAAGTTGAAGACTTTTTTATATTTTAGAAAGTACTAATTCTTCTGATGACAAACAGATAGGTATTGGACGTCCTAAACCTAGCACTCAACAACCATGACACACAGACTCACAAGACCCTTTTGAAATTCAAGAAGAGAAAAGTATGACTACAAAGGGAGACAGAAAGTGAAAGAAGATAACAAAAACCCTTATTAGTATAATCTGTAAGAGACAAAGTCATTGTGGGACTCCCCAGTCTAAGGAAATTCTGAATTTAAAAGAGTGAATCTCCCAAAGCACATTCAGCATTCACATTTTTACTACCGCTAGGTTTCTTGGACGACTGTTTTATACCATCGCTCATCACTGGAAAATATGGTCTGATGTGCAAGCAATAAAACATTGACCAAAATCCTGTAAAATAAGGACTAATTTCAACAAGTGAGAACTTTTTTACGGTACTGTAGAAGGCTTGAGCAAATTTTAGTCCACTTCGGAACACGGAACAGACTCATTATTTATCCAAAGGGATGCCTTCTGCCCAAGTGCTGGACCACATTGTGAGGGGTTCTCCTTTCAGAGGAGGTCCTCCCAGCGCTCCTCCCACAGTCCTTTCTGTGCGCTTTGCCTTCATCCCTCAGCTGCCTCATTCCTGCTCTGTGAGACACAGAGTTGCAGGGCTGCAAAGTATGTTTTTCTCTGTTTCATTTGCCTCTTTGCTGAAAAGCAGCCAGTAAGGGGTTAAGCTGAAAGCATCAAGCCACTGCCTCCCCAGCTGAAGGATTGATTTGATCATTCTTCAGGGATTCCCTCTTGTATGAGTCACTGCTCAGACAGACTCCCCACGAAAGGAGGCCAGGATAATGCCATTCCTCCAGAGACTACAACAGCTGAGGGCTGGCCCTGAAGACAGAGAGCTTGGGACTCACGCTTGGAAAAACATTCAGCAGACCACAATGCACTAGGCAGACTTAAAGAAATTATTCAGACAGAAGCGGGGGGGGGGGGAGGGCAAACAAAAAGTGTTCTCAAACTCTTTGCGTTAACCAATTAAGTATGCAGACTAGCATGAATTAGACGAGCTCCTAGAGACTGCCTCCCGGCTTGTGGACTCTGCCTGACTGAGGACTGAAGACATGAGCTCATGTAGTATAATATTTAAATTTTATATAAAAGATACGTTCTCTTTACGAGTGCAATGATTCCTGTGATCTATTACTTTGTAATAGCTGCGTTTGGCTGCTACCCACTAGGAACGTGATTAACATTTTGAATTCAAAAACAAAAGCTGTAACAGCAGCAAAACTTATGAATATCTCCAGCTAATCACAAAACTTCATAACCAGCTTTCTGAGAGAAAGAGAAACTATGCTGATGTTCCCTCTCTTGACCTGCTTTCATAGACGTGCAAGAGCTGAAAGGGAAAGAAACACCACATGTTGATTTTCAGAAGTGAAGGCTGGTAATGCTTGTTCATTTGACATAAAATACAGTGACTCTGCTCAAAAATTGAGCCGGAGCAGTTTGCCACTAAGACAATGAAGCATTGCGCTTGTTTGTTTCCAATGCATCAAGCTGTTAGGCAACGTAGCACACAACTCATCACAGAAGCCCTAAAAATTGCTCAGCCCAGACCAGCCAGCAACTTTGCTTTTTGTGTGCCATTCCTAGTGACACGATTGCAGCTCCTGGAGATGCTGAACACTCTCCACTTCAAAGGCTCGGCCCCTGCAATGTACCTCCACGAGGCAGTACTGCCCTGCAACCACAACAAATCTACCGTGAGATTACTAAAACCAGGCAGGACAGTTTCGGATCAGATCTTTCCATACTGACTTAATGATCTTGACTACTCTTCAATGATAGCAGTTCACTGACTGACTCCTGCAGCGTTGCCCCCCACTCCATGCCAGAGGGAAGAGTTCAGGGGGATCTCTGGTGGTGCTTTCATGTAGAGGAGAGACTCCTGCACTGGTCCATCCTGCCAACCCATGCACCCAAGGAGTTCACCCCAGGAGTTTCTCAGGGTGACAGGCAAGACCTTTTGATCATTTTCTTCCTCATCAGCACACCGAGTGTGCAGCAGTACACTCCTTCATCTCTCACAATGTTTAAAATATGTCACTTATATAAATTATTTTCTATCTATATGCTGTCTTTGTGCAGCCTCAAATTCCTTTTGCTCAAGGGAGGTATCTGTCTGGTTAAGAAGTACAAGGCTGGCCCTGTTTTGCATTTTTGCAACTTAAGGCTATACAGTGAACATTCTGCTTTTGGTGTACTTAATGCTAGGGGAGACAGTGTACAAATCCACACTGTGGTACCTGCTGGTGGGCAAGTAGCATCACCATTATAATCCTTTGGGATGCAATACTTCAAAATTTTTCCAACTCAATAAAGGAAGAGGAGAGGAAATAAGTATGAAGGAAAGCGCCTTTTAATGTGGTTTCCTTCCTGTAATGGGACAGATCGAGGACTTTGCTCCTGACATGTCACACTAACCCACTTCTGTGCAGCGAAGGAAGTGTAAATATGAAGTAGACAATCACATTCTTCCCTCCCTTCACGCTACACAAAGAGCAGAGTTCTGGGTTTTTTTAATTCCAATACCACCTTTTTTCCTTTTTTTTTTTTTTAACTTCTTAAGAAACAAGAAGGGTGTTTTGCTCATCTCACGGCCACAGCCTGACGGCGTGCAGCACTTGGCAGTCACAGGAATGGCGCTGACCGGCTCTCGCCAAAGAACCAGGGCGCTACCTCTGCCCCACGTGCACTTTTGGTGACTTAAACCTCACCAACCCAGAACTCTGATGGGGAACTTCAGGGAAGTCTTCTGCTCTTCCCCTGAGCCTGCTGAGTTTGTGCCTACTCAGATGTCTTTGCCTCCAGAGCCTCCCCTGCTCGCGCCGCCATCCATTCCTGCGGCCCAGCTTCCTGCGCTGCTGGCAGCAGCTGTGGGCAGGGGAATGGCACGGGAACCTCGTGGACATGAAGGGTTAAACAGGCGAAGCGTCAAAGCCAGCGCTGGCGGCCTGAGGAGTGCCCAAGACGGTTTAAAGTTCAGGGGGGGTTTCAGCTGGCAGCTGAGGAATCCATAGCTTGTGCCAGCGCCACGGAAACCCTTTCCAAAACAAGACTCAAAACTACCCTTAATGATCTCATTTCAGAGCCTGACTTTGACTCACAGCTCTGCTCCCACCACCTTTTCCTGCGGCGGCATTCACGCATGTTATGTGTTATCACCCTGTGACCCACCACTCCTGCAGACACCCCACTGCTCCTCCAGACACCTACTGCTCCAGCGCTAGCTCCCACCCCATGCCGCCTGCTCTGCTTCAGCCTGGCCGGGGACCCTTCCCTGGGAGGACCAGTTCCACCACCAATGCATGGCAGGAGCAGTGCCGTGCAAGAGGGGAGCCGGCGGCAGTCCTTCCCCAGTCCTCAAGGTAAACCAGAAATACCTCCTTTGAATGAATGTGTGTGCACTGCAAGTCCTCCTCAGCCAGTGGATTGTAAATGCCACCGGTCTCGACTGCCACAGAAGGAGACACACATGCACATACACATCACCAGAAACTCCTTCCACAAATTACAGAAAGGTTTAACAAGATGCACTACCTTGCAGGTTTTATGGGGACATGCCACCTGAGGTTTCAAACACCTTTCACAGGTCCTACCTGTGACCTTTCACAGGTCCCACCTTTCACACTATCCGGTACAGCCATGGTTTGCTACAGAAACAAATGCTCAACTTTGACTTTCAATGTAGCTATTGTCAACCTGTAATTACACCTGCCATAGTGTGAAACCTCAGCATTAGGCATGGCTCAGATCACTTTCACAGCTTTGCCCAGTGACATGGAAAACATATTACATGCAGAAGAAAATGTCATTACCATATTTATGCTTTCATCATTTGGCAGAGATTTTAAAACGGGAAAAAAGGCAGACTGGAGTCTAGATTGAAAAGACATACCTGGTGCTTTCTCCACAAAAATGACTTTGGAGTCTTGCAGAAAGTTATGGCCAGTCAGTATCATTTTTTTCCCTCCAATAACAGGAAAGCTGTCAGTACTTTGCTTCTCCACCAGAGGCAGTTCTTGGGCAGATCTCTGAGCTGAAGAGTTATAAAGAAGATAAAAAAAAAAAAGCAACCACAAACACACACACAAAAATAAGTAAATACTGCATTAGTAAGTAACTTAATGCTTACCCTCATAAACTAAGCTGAGTTTGATATAGAAACAAAGAAAGGTCAGAAGGTTTGCAGGAAACATGATTGATTTTCAAGCACCTTGATTGTAAACAATAGGGTTATACAAACATAGCAGCACAGATTCAAAAGGCTCACAAAGAACAAGCTGTTTTAAACTCAGCTTGATCTGTACTGTATCAAAAAGTGTATTTTTATAGAAACACATTTATTTAAAATAATTTTCTCTTATGTTATCTATAACATATATGCCGTGTGTTTACAAAGCACACATGACAAGACAACCATCCATGTACAAAATGTGTTTCAGTCACTAAACGCTGTATTGTCAATTCTGCAAACTGTCTTGCAGCAGCCATGGGCCTCACGATCCAGCAGAAGTTCACAGTTTAGAGAGCATATTTCCACCAGCACCTGAGTGCCAAAGCACATGTGGATCCATGCAAACAGAATCTGATATTCTCGTGGCACATATTTTATCCCCCCCAACTGGGACACAGAGTGAGCGTGGCTGTGCTTCAAGAGATGACGTGACATTTTATCCAGATTACGTGGTTCCTCCTGGTGTCACATGCACTAAGAGATGCATGAAGTTTTTGGCACCAGCTTATTCCACATTCTGCACTGGAAATAACACTAGGACTTATTTTTTCTCCTGTTTTCCGCTCCTTTCAGGAGGCACGTACCACGCTTTTGCTCGTTACACAACCCTCAAAACTGCAGTTCACTAATACGAATCCAATCGGCTTCATATTTAGACGAGTTCAGGACGTATTTAAATTGTGCCTTGCCCTGCTATATAGCAATTGAAAAGCTCTCATCAACCTCAACAAGAGCAGGATGAAACCATGACTCCTCTCATTTTTTGCTTTGCCTGTTAGCCTAGAACTTGCCCTTGAATAAGAAACAAAGGGGAAATTGTTCATCTCGTACATATCCTGGACAGAAGACAAGGCTTTATGCCAGTCTACCTGCTATAGGTAAGGAGGTTCTGCTATTCTTCATAAATAACATAGGCTTATCTTAATGTAACTCCCTTCCCACTGCCAATGTTCACTTGTTTATTTAAATGAATGACTGTGAAGGAGAGAAGCTATCACTGTTGGTCTAATAGCACTGCCCTTTCCTACAACTTCTGGCTCTCTTGCAGACTTGGGCTACCCTAGGTGAAAGGATGGAGTACCGTTGCTGGTCTGAAAGTCTGTCACCAATGCCACTGCTTTTGCAAGAGGAATGCAGGGATGCTCTTTCCTGCAGCCTCTCTATTGACAATCCCTGAAAAAGCACCATGCCTCCAAGAGATCAAATGTTGACACGCTCCAGGACCTGCCAGACACGTTGTGTGGGACTCCAGCCTGGCAACGATGCAGGGACAAGTGCGGACACGACCCTCCAGCATGCAAGGGGCTAGCGATGGTCAAGCCTTCCTCCCCATCCCCTCTGCTCCCCACCCCCAGAGCTCACGCCCCACATACCTGCTGGACATTAAGTTACTCCCTACCCTGTCAGCACCAGAAAGATCCACTTTGTGGAATCTAACAAAACCTTAAAAAACTGTTTCAGTCCATCCAGCTGGCCAAATCAGCAATGGAGTTAGACTGAAATTCAATTTCCATCACTTATGCTGGAATGTTAAAGCTACACGAAGCAAATAGGTTCTGTTTTGTGTGTGGGAGGCTGACGAGGCTTATGGAGCAAGAATGATATAGGTGTCTTTGGAGGGTGCCCCAGTGTATCTGATAAAAAGAAGTCTGTTCAATCAAAGAGACCCCAGTGCGGAAACCTGGTTTCTGAAGGTTTTCTGAAGCCGCAGGCAGCTTGTGCCAGTGTGTCAGCTCTAGTACACTGCTAGCTCCGCATCAAAGGGTTTGGGGTTTTGTTTGCTGGTTTTTGCTTTATGATGGGGAGGCAGAGAGTGAATAGGACACGATAGCTGTTTTCCAAAACTCCTGCAGCAGTTACCTGTATGATAGGAAGTCACCAAAAAAGTCTTGTCACTCCCAGGTCTATTATTAGTTTAAGTGCACTCTACTTTTGTTTTAAGTGTGTTCTTTCCTATAGAAATCAATGCACAAACTACACTTTTTTTTTCTAAGACACCAGTATTTTGTCTTCAGTATAAACCACATGCTTTTGGAAAAGCAGATTAAGGTTCACGAACTGGACAGGTAAAGCAAAACCAATGTATAGCATGTTGGGGGGCAAAGACTGTGTGTGGGGTGGCACAATACCCAGCAAGAGAAGGATGTTTGTTGTTACTTACAGCACTCGATAGGGTTGGAGGCTACTTGCAAGGAGAGGGTCCTGCCGTTGGCCTGCGGGATATGAATCCTGAAGACCAGCCGCACGCGTGTGTTCTTCCGACCAATGTCCGTCTCTCCCTTGCGCAGCTCAATATCAGAGTTTCGGAGCTTTAATATCCCAGCACAGTCAATGCTATCCAAAAGGAAACACAGAGCAATTCATTTCAAGCAGACTTCAGGAAGACAGGAGTGTGCAATATCTTCCCTCTCTCCTGTACATCCTTCTTAAAAATCTGAGTCAGACATGACCCAATGACCAGGCTGAACACAGCAGACTTTGTTAAGCCTAGTACTTGCATCCACAAGTAGCTAAGTTGGGGCTATCTGTAGTAACGGGTAGTAGCTGCTGTTGAGCACACAAATTTAGGATGTTACTTCAGTTCCCAGAGGAAGAAAATCTAAAAGATCCTTCCTCCCCAAAACATCCTGTAAGGATGGTGCTTACAGATTAACCAAAGCCCAAAGAAACAGCAAGACTAGAAAACTCAATGGGATGAGACAGTAGTGCACAAAGTGTTACTGACCTAGAATGCAGAGTTACTTATGATTTCACTTGTTACAGCTAATTTGGAGAAAAATCTGACATGATTTTTATTCTAGGGCAAAGTCCTGAAAATGCTTATTAATGAGCACAGCTCTCCCTGAGGTCAGTTCTACTGTCAATGTGTTTGTATTTGAATGAGTTGGAAATACTCCCAAGCTGAGCGTTGAGCTGAAGCTCTGCATGAAAAAACCTCAACTCAGAGTCCTCCCTCCATATTAGGGAAAAACGTGCTTTTCGCCAGACAGAACTACTACTATTTCTGACCTCTCTCTCCTTTCTTTTACCTTTGGTTTTCTCCTGGATGAGTTTACAAGTCAGAATTTTTGTCAAAGCAAATTTCAATAGAGGAAGTTCTCAGAACAAAAGATATATAAACATACGCACACAAAAACACACTGCAAAAATACCTCTGCTTTGGCCACGACTACAAAGGCTATATGGCAATTTCTTCTGAGTACTGGCATGCATTTACTACACTGAATATGCATAGTTTAATTTTATTTTGCATTCAAAGAGTTTAATTCCCCCTCCAGACCTTTGAAGCTCTGTTCTGAAGCAAACTGCAAACAAGAACTATGGCAGCACCGTTTTGATCTGCATTTTTTCTAAAGTATGGATTTCAGAATAACAAAAAGGCCCTTGCTGATACGATCAAAGAAACTAATGAAAGTATTAAAGCTTCTTAACAACACATATTAGCAGGTGAAGCCATAAGAATTATGAAATATTTGTACCCATGTCAAAATTCTATGCAAAGATCCATAAGATACAGAAAAAAAGTGCACTTCTCAATATTGTCTCTCCTATAGCAACACTTATAAAATAAATAAAAAGTACTTAATGACAATTAGTTCAGAGCCAATAAAGTTCAGAGGAGAAAAAACATTTAAATTCAGGCTTGTAAAGTCACAGACATTAAAATCTGAAGTCAACAGGAGTAGCTAAATGTGCAAAAGTTTAAATGTGCAGATGTGCTTCAGTGTTTCACTGAATCAAGGCCTGAATACACAAAGTATGTGTGAGAAAAGCCCTTGGCTCCAAATTTCAATTCATTGTTAGTGCTACATGAGGTTTTAGACTACTGACATGTAAGGCTTATATATGCCAAAGCATTGTTTGTCATTCCTGAGAGAGCTCTACTACGATCTGGCACGCATGTCGCGAAAATATTCAGCTTGGCTCCCAAACTGTGTAACTACCTTTATTCTAGGGAGAAAGATGACTTAAACGGTAATAATGTTCCTCGATGGCCAAAAATGTGATTCAAACTGGATAAATAAAGGGCCAAATAAATATTGCGTGGGTACAAATTGGTGAAATTTTAATAACCTGAATGGAGTCGTGCCAGCTTACAATGACAGCAAATGAGGCCAATAATTTTGCAGCCTTGTCACGACTGTTAACACAATGTACTGACAGAGGTCCTCAGGTCTTGAGTGATCACCCTAAGCCCAGCTGGCAATGCAGCTAAACACATTCTAGCTCTTCTATTTACATGAGGCACTCCAGGGCACGTTGTACATGACACTGCAAACCAGCTTCTAACAACCACTACGTGCAGAAGGACTTCAGGTGTCTGATACCATTTTTCACTTCATTAAGGCATGGAAAACTGTATAAATAACAAGGAGTGAAACTGTGATTTTAGTAAGCTCCCTGGGATTTTCCCGTGGTATTTGGTTTGGTGGGGCCAGGATTTCTTGCTTGCTTTCTGCCTACCGACCTACTTATCCTTCTGTCTCCGTATACATACACACAAAGGTACATGCATCTATATATAAATATGAATACACTCACATTTATACACACACTGAGAATTGTACGTGCATGCAAGCACACGCAGATTCCTCCCAAGGCAGACACCTCAGATAAGGGTTAGGATCATTTGAACAAGGGGGGAAGACAACTCAGATAAGGGCTAGGATCATTGGAATGACAGGGGAAGAGAGGATGGGATTAAATAATGTGGAGGGTCTCATGTATGTCACATACACAGAGGGATATTTGAACCTTTCTGTACAATCCTATAATGTAATTTACCCATGTGTAATGAACCTACGGGGCACTCAGGCTCCTGCTAATTCAGAGATTCTAAGACATCCATGCCTGCTTTTCTGCATGGGACTAAACCTACCCCAGTTTAATAACTCCAATCTGTAACTTGAATCACCTTGACTCCTCTTCTTAGTTCTAGAAGCATTGCTTATAAACAAATGCCATGAAAAATGCTGATGTTTATTATGAAAGAAATAATAGGATGGATTTTATTCATCTCAAAAAACCACTAGGGTACTTGAAAATGCTCTCTAAGAGTTTCCTTTGACATCCAAAGATAAATTTTAATAGGCCTTGTTCCTTGCGCTAGTGCGTATAGGAGCAAGAGGTGTCATATTTAGAAACTAAATGCAGGAGCTGAGGTAGGAGATATTTACAGCTTGGTAACTGAGATACTTATTTTAAATGGCAAATAAGCACATTGGATGAAACTCTAGAATGAAAGCAATCAGCTGTCATAAATTTTTGTGAAGTTCATTTTGTTGTTAAGCTGATTAGGGGCAATTTGTCCTGGCAAAATTATGAAAACCTACTATTACAGAGAGAACTCTAAAAAAAAAAAAGATAGGAAAAGGAAAAATTGTGTACAAAAAAAAAAAAAAACCAGCACAGAAGAAATCAAGTGGGGTGACTAAGAGGAAACTGCTAGGAGTCAGATACGGTGCCTGGGTCTTACATTGCTCTCATGTTGTTCTCTGGAAGAAGTGGAATTTCCAGGACTTTGGTGTTGGAAAGTATTGTTTCGTGGCTGGTGGTGGAAACAGTCTTCCCGGTGATTCGATGAACCTGGTAGAAAGCATGAGGTCGCAGCAGGCGGTCGTCTGCAGTCCCAATGAACAGCTGTAGCGTGAGTGGCTCGCTTTCTAAGTAACCATGTAGCTGGCAAGAGAACAGAAAACGCCCACTGAGCACCATACACATAAACTGCTAGGAATCAATTAAATTTTTATAATCAGGAGAGCCTAATTCAAGGAGAGAACTTGTGACAGGTGCTATGTGTTAAGTTCTCCCCTTCCATTTTTCCTGTAACATAATATTGGTACAATAAAAAGGTGCACTCAGAAACTGCCTCATTATCCTAAAGGACCTGAGGCACTTTAGATGGGGTGAGCTTTTGAGAACTCCTGCTATGTCCACAGAAAACTCTGCATAAATTCTGCCATGGCGTTCAGCAAAAAACCACAATGAAGTCAATCTTCCCTCCCGGTACTGAGGGTGGCAAAACTGACGGAGTTCGCAAGTGGAAAGGACACAGCTCATCCATCTCCGAGGTTCCCGGCTCATCCCTTGTGCAGCAGCAGGCTGCTGCTCAGGACATGTCCCCTCATTAACTGATTTTTATGCTGGTAAATACCTCCTGGGACAGCATGGAGACAGATCACATATACATGACTAGTAGCTCACCATGTGTGTCAAATTCTTGTTATAATCGCACAAAAATCTCATTGAAGCTCCTGGGCCTGACTTGAACCTCATCCATGTTACAGTGACCGCTCTGATGACAACAAGAGTTATTTCTGCCACAGGCTGGGGACGAAGCAGGAGCAAAGTCTGACCTCATCCCCACCATCTCCTGAAGAAGCTACTCTGGGTTCATGCTGGTGCAAAGGAGACCACGGGTGGAGCTGTCTGGGGACAGCTCCAACCTCTGCTTAACGCAGCCGCCTGACGCTGGGAAATGAGTCTCACAAAAATAGCTATCTTGCAGTAGTTAGCTGCAAAGTCCCATCCCAAGCGAAGGGAGGATGCAGCAACTATAGGAGAGAGAAGCCCAGGCAAGGTGGGCTGTCGCAAGAGATGTGCCATCGCAGAGCAAACCTGCTTGGTTTGTTGTAGGTTTAGTTTCCTCTGCAAATGGTTCAGGTGGGTTTGGGCACGAGTTATCCACCATCACCGCACCATCGCTAAAGCTGATAGATCAAAATTAGACCACTGATTGTAATTTGGTGAGGAACAACATTTTTAATTTATGGTGCATGCAAGTCCAAAGCTAAATAAAGCCGAAAGCAAGTGGTGAAACCCATATCAAATGCTGTTGATATTTGTGTTTTGCTTGCTTTCACTCTCCTTAAATCTTAAAAATTAATTTGTGGCTTCCAGGGTATTTTACAACCTGACAGCAGGAATGCTATTAAGAACAAAGATCCCAAGTCACTTTTGCTCCTTGAGCACTGCAAAATTCTGGTGAGTGCAAACACAGGCACGAAGCCTTCCCACTACTATCAAACACACTGATGGCAACAGGAATGCATAATGGCAATGTTTCAGGTACCACGGTGACCAATGTATGAGCAAGGAAGGCAAGGAAGGACATTATGCCTAGATACATCTTCTATCACTAATCAGGCATACTGCAGATTTTTCACCCCACGCTTTGGTCAGAAGAGCCAAGAGGAAAACAGAAGCACTTTAATTTGTCTGATTTCATATAGCAATTTTTACATCCTTACCTAAAGTGCATTGATGCTGGGAGGACACAGGGACAGGAGGAGGAGGCTCATTTCTAGCACTCCAGTATTTTATCAGCTCTGCATTGCTGAGACACCACACGAAGGCAGCTCAGAGCCAGGGGGTTGTGATATGATATGGGGGGTTTCCACATCAGCATTGTCAAATTGAAAACACATTAGTGGCAGTTTGAAAATCTGCAGTATCGGCAAAATGACAGAGAGAGAAAAGCAGAGCCAAGCCTGCATGTTGCCTTCAGCAGGGTGCCGTGGGCTGTATGGCACAGTTCAGCCCCACACGGAACACCCACCTCCTACATCCCTTGACACCAACATCAGTGCTACGCTGCAAAAAGACGGCTTTCTGGCTTTAACTGCCATAGGTGGAGATGCAGCCTGAGCTGCCGGCAGGCAATCGCAGGCGTGCTCCTGGCACAGCCGGCAGCCATGGGGAAGACACCGTCCTACTCATCACCACCCCGTCCCCCCTACCTCGCAGCCCTGGCTGTTCACTACCACCACTGGCATGAACAATTGGGGCTGGCAGAGTGACCTGGATTCGGCCCGGGCTGATCTCGCCCCATCTCAGCATCTCCAGAGCCTCAGCAGCAAAGCTGAGGTGATGGAGGACACACAGGGTATCGTGGGGTATTTTTGATTGCGAGCAGCATGCAGGTTTGCAGGGAGGAAAAGTAAGACAGTGTGACACACCAGCCGATTAAATTCCTATGCATTACCAGTGGTCACTTCTCCAACTCGTCACAGATGGTACTTCTTACGGAGAGTGTAAAATTAAAACAAACACAGATTTAATTACAAGGCAGCTTAAAAGGTAAAAATAGACTAGCGAGTAACTCAAACCTCAATTCAGCAAAAGCAGAATCACACACCAAGGTACCCATATGTTTTACTGAATCCAGGCAAAGGGGTCAAAAAACTTGCACTGGGTTCTGCTATTTCAGGCTTCACCTTTAAATCTGAACTCGGCTGCCGCTGTATCTCATAACCTACTGCTGAGTCTCAGCTTGTGCTTTTCCCACAGTGTTCCTACCAGGAGGCAATTGAACACCTAAAGTCCTCAGCTTTGCATACCTGCCCTCCCCTGAAAAGGGTTCACATGCTGGAAAATAAATAATAAGATCTCAGATGCATGTTTTGCATTGTTTTTTAAGGCTTGTGATCTTTAAACTAAATTTATGGGTTTTTTTAAAGGCCCTGTCCTACAGCCCTGCCGGGCTTTGCTTTGGATCCATCACCCACAGTGACTGACTCCCTGACAGCTACTTGAGCACCTGAAGACAAGTAGCGGCTACAGTGCTGAACGAACGTGAGCTGGGAAACGTCAGAAACATCCAGAAAGACTAATGTATAATCACTATATGGTTGATTTTGCTGTCCTCAAAACAGGCAAAATCCTCACTCTCAACTCACTGTAAGTTTTATTTCATATTCTGCGGTAGGAGGCATCTGATCTCTGATATGTATTTCCCTTTGAGTTTTACCCATTGCATCACATTATTTACTTTTATATTATGTCACATAATCATGTATGCCAACAGAAGCAATAAAAGAAAACGATGCAAGGATTAACATTTAAAGGGGCACATACTGTGGATGACTAATTTTAGATTATGCACCCAGCGCACAATTTCTGTGACAGACAGCGTTGAGCTTTGGGAGTTTTCGGCATGCTGCAGATGTCTGGAGAACGGGCAAGATTTTGCTTACTCTCAGCTGGGTGCAGCAAGAATATTCTGTGGCTCCCTCAAAATATAGAAGAGTGTTATTACTGTCACATCGTTCAGCAGGATGACGAGGGAAGTGGTGGCAGTAAAGGCAGAGCTGCGGTACTCCGGGCTGTTAGATTTGTCAACAGGTAAAGGGAATAGTGAACAAGACAGATGTAAAATGGGAAGGGGGAAAAGAGGGACTGAGTGGTTTTCTTGGTTAGGAAAGATCTCGCGTGTTCGCATCCATGCATATTTTCCACGCATGCTCTGGAATACTGTACTCGGTGGTATAACGATTCTGTTTCCTGGCATGCGACATGGGATGCATGCGTCAGACACCCTATTTTTATCTTTTTCTCTGTGTAACACAGTCCAAAGCACTTCTCTTAATAACTCAGCGTCTGAGTACGGGTGACAAAAGCTGCTCTCAGCTACCGCATTCATAATAAAGGATGTGCCTTTCTTACCAAGCATGCTTTGCTTGGCAGTACATAGATCCAAGTGGAAAGAGTTGTACTTTCCCCTGCTGTGAAAGTGTAAAAGGACTTAGCTGCAAATAGGGATCAGGTACACCATGTTTTGGAATGAGTTTTCCTTCCCAAATAAAGGTGAGGATACAGCAGTCACCTGGTTTAGTACAAAGGAAAAATGCAGGCAAAACTTAAGTATGCAGATAAGACCTCTGTGGTCAGTGTTTTTGGTTCTGAAATGAAAGTAGGTCATATTCTCTTGTTTTGAGTGGACCACTGACCACTCTGCTCTTTTCCTTTTTGAGCAACACTGTTAAAAATAGTTGAACTGGTCTCAAATGATATTTGCATTTGCATTGTCTGAAGCTGCTAAGATCAAAATCAGACTTAATTGTGGGCCTGTTTTACACTCCTCTAATTTTATCAAAAGTGATGCAGTCACTGGTAATTAACACCAGAACAGGACCCATCACAGTTAAGCTCTTTGTCACCTTACATCATCTTATGCAAGAGCAAGGGAAAGGCTGCACTGGCTGGGTGACGGCTCCACCACACCAAGCCTTCCCTGGGATTCCTACACCTCTGCGTCATCGCTTTCACAACGCCCTCTCCCACCAACATGTCTTGATTCTCACCAGTAGATTGCTGCTCATCTTGGTGCAGGGTGCCAAAGCAAATCCCAGCCTTTCCCTGTGCAGACGCGCTGTGCGCCGTGCATCGGGGAGGAATGTTTTTGCATGTCCAGGTGCTGCGGCACTGAATGCCAGGCATCTTCCTCCAGCGGCCAGCAAAGCGCGAGGGAAACAGTGCTGTTTCACCCCTCGCAGCCAACGTCCGACTGCAAGGTACCATCTGATTCAGTCCTACAGCGATGATAACCTTATCATAGACATGAGCATACCCAGCCTGCCTGGATTCCAACCATGCGCCTGGTGCATATCTATGAAATCTGGCAAACAGAATTAAACAGACTTGAAAAACGATGAGCAGACGGAGCTGAGGTGCTTTTAACACGAGCGTTAGAAAAAAAAGCAAAACCTCCCCAAACCTCGCTATAGTTATCGAATTTTGAGGAATTTTTGCAAAAGTCGCGTCCAATAACTCAAACGCTACTTCAGCATTGGAGTCTGTGAGGAAAACTGCTATTATTTAAGCCACGACATTTATTTTAAGCAACGCAGCTGAAATATTCTGTGTGCTCCCTTCCAAGTGCTTTATGCTTCTGGCATGCTGAAGTGTCTGTTGAAATGCTCAGAAAGCTACCTGTCATAACAAGGAGCCCTCTGTGCCTGGAGAGGCTCCTGGAGGCCACTGAAAGAATGGTCCCATTCCGATGGGACACACCAGCCAGGTACACCCTCTGCACCCACTCACGCCGTCAGGAAAAAAGGGAGCTACACTACCTAATAGCTTTCAAGTGTACTTATTGGGAGTTCCAGGAAAAGACTGCAAAAACCCTACAGTGGTGCATTCCTTCAGACTCTGACTCTCTAAATATGTAAAATGACTGTAGTGGCTGATTTAGGGCTTAGCCTGTCCCAATGCATTCAAGGCAGAGCTACCACTAATAATGAAGTGGAGTACAACCAGGGATCCTCTAAACTAGTCAGTAGCTTGTGTCTGAGACTCTCCAGGCTACTAGGGGCTGCACCCTTAATGATAATGATGTGCCAAAAAAATCCATAGGTAACATCCATATCAGCGATGCGTCTATAAATGTGCGTGCCCGCTCTTTGTACGTTTGGTACATAATAAAGACAACAGGTAAATACACCCATTTATGCCTCTAAAAATAGTAAGAATAATATCTACATTTTCTTATCCTACCATGTAACTGATGGCCATGCTGCTTGCAGCAGGTACCGCCGTGCTTACACTCAGCAATGCCTTACGTGTCCGTCTGTCCCACTTGCATTTCTAGAACTGTTCAAGGAATACCCTGAGTCAGTCTGGAGATAATCATTAGTGAGACTAAACACCCAGTTTGGGGAAAAGGGACTTCTTTCCCTTTTTTCCCCATCGATGTTTTGGAATGTAATTCCAATGTTTTCAAAGAGGTCAAACAGGATAAAATCTGTAAAATAGTGAAATTTTTAAAGTAATTGCTGCTTGTCTCTTTAAGCCAGAGCTTCGGGAGCTACACACCAAATAGCTTCATTGCTAAATTTCTCAAGCAGCAGGTCTTTTTTTTGTTACAGTAACTGCACATGATGAATGATAAAATAAAACAAATTGTCATGTCTTAAAAATGTACCTAATATACAGCCTCAAAAAAATAACATCAGCAAGTGCTCGGTATCCTGATATTTAAAACCAAATTGAGGATCAAACTGTTTAAACTACAAAGAAAGTGCACAAACATTTTGAGTATTGATTTTAGCTGTGAGCACCAAGTATGCATAAAAATAGGGTCATCAATCTGATTTTTAAGAAAAATAATTTACTTTTAGCTACCATGTAGAAGCACTAGGAGACGTAAGCCACTGCATCACGGGTTTAAACAGGAAGAGGGAAAAGTTGGTCTTGTGGGCAATGACTGTCATGTGAAGCGAAGGCACTGAGGGCGAGGTCAGGAGACCTGGGCATCTATTCTCGTGTGCCCTGCAGAGAACCTGCCCGACCTTTGCCTGGGCAGCCACTGAACTGCCCTGCCTCGGTGCCCCTGGGCTGCAAACACCCAGGGACCTGCTGCTGAAGGCTCAGGGAACCAGCACAGAATCACAGAATCACAGAATAATATAGGTTGGAAAAGACCTTTAAGATCATCGAGTCCAACCATAAACCTAACACTGCCAAGACCACCACTACACCATGTCTCTAAGCACCTCATCCAAACGCCCTTTAAATACCTCCAGGGATGGCGACTCAACCGCTTCCCTGGGCAGCCTGTTCCAATGCTTGATAACCCTCTCGGTGAAGAAAAATTTCCTAATATCCAGTCTAAACCTCCCCTGGCGCAACTTGAGGCCATTTCCTCTTGTCCTATCACTTGTTACCTGGGAGAAGAGACTGACTCCCACCTCTCTACAACCTCCTTTCAGGTAGTTGAAGAGAGCGATAAGGTCTCCCCTCAGCCTCCTTTTCTCCAGGCTAAACAGTCCCAGCTCCCTCAGCCGCTCCTCATAAGACTTCTGCTCCAGACCCTTCACCAGCTTCCTTGCCCTTCTCTGCACACGCTCCAGCACCTCAATATCCCTCTTGTAGTGGGGGGCCCAAAACTGAACACAGTATTCGAGGTGTGGCCTCACCAGTGCCAAGTACAGGGGGATGATCACTTCCCTAGTCCTGCTGGCCACACTATTTTTGATACAAGCCATGATGCCATTGGCTTTCTTGGCCACCTGGGCACACTGCTGGCTCATATTCAGGCGGCTGTCAACCAACACCCCCAGGTCCTTCTCTGCCAGGCAGCTTTCCAGCCACTCTTCCCCAAGCCTGTAGCGTTGCATGGGGTTGCTGTGGCCCAAGTGCAGGACCTTGCACTTGGCCTTGTTAAACCTCATACAATTGACCTCGGCAACCTACAGCAACCTACAGCTCTGGGAAAAAAAGACACAAAAAGACTGCCCTCATCACAAAGTCCCATCCTATTCCTATTCCAGCCTGTTTTGACTCCGAATTCATTTGCTAGGGGAGGCTTACAGAAAAAACACACTTCAGGTGCCCAGAGCCAGGGGGTGGTAGAGGCTCTCCACTCAGCCTCCTCTCCCGAACCAAAGGGCTTAATACCAAGTGCCCGGGAGAAGCCAGGCAGCCCTTCTGCAGATCGGGGGGTGCACCGCGCACCCCAGGGCAGCAGCAGGGAACCAGCAGGCAGCTGTACCCCACCCCACAGAGCGGGCTCCAGGCAAGGGCCGGCAGTCCCCAGCTGAGAGATGCAGAACCTGACGGGGCGAGGAGCGGCCCTGGCAGTGCTGATTCAGCCAGACGCGCAGCATCCGTGGGGCACCAACAAACCACCGCAGCACCTGCCTCACTGCGGGCTCTCGCAGCATCCCTATCTCTTTCCAGCTGTTTCTCTCCACCTTCAGCATCACGCTCTACAGGTGTACGCATTTCAGCCACTGCCGTACCACCCGTGTGCCCTTTGTGCTTTTTATGTCTCTGGCCCAGAAGGACGTAGGCTGCTGCAGCCCACAACACACCTAGGACTGAGAGAGGCACATCATCCTGACCAGGTACCTCTTCCCTTTGCGGGCAACCAGGCATGCAATAGCAGGTGCCAGTTTTCAGATGAGGTACAAAGCTCAGCTCCAGACCACTTGTCAGTGTGGATTCAAAATGGAGGTGCTAAACTTGGGCCACGTGAATGCTCCCGTACACTGCACTCTGATGAGAGCACAAGCCAAAAAAAGAGGAGTGTCTTATTCAAAACAGCAGAGCAGACAGACTTCAGAATAAAAAAACAAAACCAAAACCACCTCCTTAGGAGCTGAGGTGACCCTCTGGCTGTGATAGCTTCTGCTGAATTTTATCTGACACAGTTAACCAAAAAAAGTGTATAATTTATGCCCTGTGTGACTTAACATACATGCTACTACACCTTAGTCCTTCACTTACTTCAAATAAAAATGTGACAGGAATTCCTACAGTTTTTTGTTCTGCTTTCAAGATTTATTTTTCCTTTCTAAAACTAATTTTCCTTGGATTCACTCAAACTCTGTTTTAAGATCCAAATGTAGTCAGAGCTGGTCCACAAATAAACATGAAATGGGTTGCTCCTGCAAAAGGCTAAGCCTGGGCAGAGGGTGAGAGCAGGACAGGAGAAAGAGTGAATGGAAAACAGCAGGAGTGTGTTTTATGTGGCACTTTCTAGAGCTGCCCCTTGGACTTCAATTCAACAGGGCTGCAAAAGAGCAGCTGTTCACATCATGATGAATAAAGACCTATATAAAACTTCCAGCTGCAAATAAGCTGTGAGGAATTATTAATCTTAATGTAATAGAGATGCTGTACACTCAGTCACTGGCTTACAAGTCATTTCAGTCTCTATCCAGGGAAAAACAGCCTTCGTGGCTGCTGGCTCTCAGCACAGCCATGAAATCTTCTTGTCTAAACAGCTGCAAGATGCTGCTCCCTATTTCTAGGAAGGATTTTCCTCCTCAAAAATAGATGTACCTAGAAACCAACCCAACTCACACTCCTCCTAAAATTGTTAGACTTACAAGAGGGATGCCCATCAGAAAAGGAGTTACTAACAGAATGAATTTGTAGGTCCTGACCACCTTATTCAGTGGGACACTGCAAAATCATTACTGCTTTCGTACCATTTTCTACCATGAAACTGAAGGATGTCCTTCCCATAATCCCAGCTGCCCGTTCACGATCCCCAGCCCCGCTTTCAGGTGACCAGAGGCAGCCTGCCCTCTCCACACCAGCGCCCATCTCTAAGAGGGCATCACCTAACTGTGCAGCCGTGGGAGCTTCCAAAACCTCCTTGCAGGACAGGGCCGGGAAGAGTTGTTCCCCCACGGAGGGACGGAGGTGGCATCCACGCTAGGCAGTCCACTTAAATGAAGAAGTTTTCCTCTTTGTGAACAGCCCCGTGCTTCCCCAAGGGGGGCCGTCACTGGCCCTCGCGTGGGAGAACAACACTTCCCCTGGATAGCTTGTCCGCAGCACGGCCACACGTGTGACCTTTTGGGGTGCTCCACCCTAGCAGCCTGCGTGCGTTTGCGTTTGGACAGGATCCACAGCAATACGAAGCTGAAGCGCAGGAGGCTTTCAAATTGCATTTGAGTAGATGTACGCTGACAACAGAGAGATGGGCTCTGGAAATTGTGGATTAAAAATCTGGGTCTGGGAAGAAGTCCAATGCAGTAGTGCCCCCCCTGAAATTACTCAACCCCTCAGTTTACTCAGCTTCCACTCAAACGTTTGCCCTCAGCTTCCGTAACCACTTTCAGCTTGGACAGTCATACCCATGGTCACGTAAGAGCTAAAAACCAAAAAATCACAGGAGCACTGCAACAGGAATTTATTGCATATTCTTAGGCAGATACCCCAGGCAAGCTTATACTTGTAAACCTGCCTTTCGTCATGCTGCTGACGCATCACTCGCATCCAGCAAACTCCCATTTGTGGGGGAGCACAGGCTGGCCCAGGATCCTCGGGCGTGTGTCAGGTGCCATCAGCGCAAGCAGGACGGGCATGATGCCCTCACCCATGCCCATCCCAGCCACGGCACAGTGCCACCGCCAATATCCATCAGTGCCTTCTCCAAACCCAAGACACCCCACATAGCCTGAATGCTGCGTTATCACTCGGTGGCTCACTAGCACTGCAGTAACTGCATGACTTTGAATTCCCACCCCTGCAAATTCGAGGGCAACAGGGTGCTCAATTACTCCCGGGGTTATCTGCTTAAGGGTCAATGCTTTTGAGGTGCTTTTCCTGCACATCAAGACGAACACTGGCTCACATGGGACAACACATGTTGGCAACACAGTTCCAGGCAAAATACCTCTGGGTTTCATAGACACCAGTGAGACAGTATTAGACCAGGAACAGTTACTTTTGCCCTAAATTTTAACTCCTATCCCAATGACATTTATTTAAACTGCTACTAAAGACAGAAAGCTGGGGCTATGTTTAAAGACTTTATCTCTGTAAATATTTGGAGAACTATAAATATTGAGCCATATTCGTAATATGAATATTGGACTTACTGTTCTGTTGCCATGAAAATTACTATAAATACACTTCCAATCCTTAATTTCTCTGATTTGCCAAGAACTCCTTTAAAGAGACAAAAAAAATCTTATGTAAGACATCTTGCTATTTAATTAGCCATCAGAGTCAAAGGCCACAGCACAGAGTAGGAACTGAAAACTCAATAATAGAGGCAGACAAAGCACATAGTGCACTAGCACACTATATAGCTGTATGTCCCAAGTGGGACTTATTATAATCAGACAGTCCATGAGTCAAGCCCTGACTGCTTTCTGTTTTTGGGGAAAGGAGAGAACGGGAAGGGAGGCTGTCTGAAGGTCTGAAATAAACCTCCTTGCTTCTTCTGCAAGTCATATGAATACCGATGTCTTCCAAATTTCACAGTACCTCTGTCCATTTTTTTTAATGTAGAAATGAATTAAAAGAAGGAAAGCATTCCAAGGCATTTTGTAAAAGTGCAGAGTGAGGACGGCTTTGCAGCTGAAGGAGTAGTGAGCTGGGCATAGGGTGATCAAGTTCTCATCTCCAGCTCTGCCAGATAGTTTTTGCTTCATCACAGATACATGACTTGATTAGAGCAGGGAAAATTTCATAACAAGTTTTTACATATTTCCAGCCTGCTCTATGTTTAATCAATTTGTGTTTCAGCCTTCTTATAAAATAAAAGCCAGTAACTGTGCCATGTGGCCGGGTAACCCTTTCGTCACTATGGAAAACGCAGCGCTTCCCAGCCCTCTGGTTCCAATCCTCACATGTAAATACACCCACGTTCCTTGGGGAATAAAGCAGATTAATGCAAGCCCCTTGCTCTTCAGAGTCAGGAACGTGCTCTCTGCACGTGTATGTTCCTCAAGATAGGCTCTGCTTCCATTGTTTCAACCCCCAAAAAGTGTTGTTATCACATGCACAAGATTCATAAACATGCTATTTGTGACTCCTGTCTCAGAGCAGAAAAGGGCAGTGTGTTTTGCCAGGTCACTACAAACTTCTGGTCCTACTCTCCTTCCACAAGCCACGTTTGATCCACCTGGTCCTATAGCTCCGATTACGCTGCAGTTTCATCTGAGAGTGTGCCTTCCATGGAAAGCATCTTAATGCAGCAACAAAAATACGTCATATATATCTTATAGCTCGCCTTCAAGGTTTTGACCTCCAAGACAGTCTGACTAAACTGTGAAAAATCCAGAGAGACTGGATTCCACAGTGAGTTGCTTGAGAGCAACGGTGATGCCATTGGTTTATGTCACTTGTTTTACTTAAAAAAAAAAAAAAAAAAAAAAGGATGCAACAGATGAGACTCTCTGACCAACAAGAGTAACATGAGCAGCTCTGCCCAACAGGCCACAAGGGCTAAAATGAACTGAAAAGCCTGTGATCTCCAAGAGCAAGTAAATAAAATAAGCATGAAAGACCCCTAAATAAACTTTCTCAACATATAGGGACTATTTTCAATCTATCATTCTAAATATCGTCACGTTGAGTAACATTATTTAGCAACAGCTGTTGCACTAGAATTTCATCCAAATACTGACAAGCTAATACCACAATCCCGTTTAAAGCTAGTAAGACGGCCAAATAAAATGTTGTAAATATTAATGGCAGAACTTGCCAATAAAAGCTTTACAGAGTAGCTTATCTGCTGCTGCAAATGGATGACACCTTGCTGCAGTCGGTGTAGCAGCATGTCAGTGCACAACTGGGATTTGAGGAGGATGCTGAAGGTAACACTTTCTTCTTTGAAGGGAGGTACGATGAGTACTGGTGACCAGGACCTGTGTTTTTACACCCAAACCAAGTCAGTATCTATATCAACCTGTTGACTTCAAACATGAGGCTCTGGCATGGGTCAAGTTCCAAGCCAGAGACAGGAACGCCAAAGTCTTAAAAGGCACCGCTCCTCCCCATCATACTCAAGCCTTACTTGGGTACCTAACCTAAGAAGTAAACCTCGGTCCTGGCAAACTGGTAAGATCTTAAAGCCTGCTGGGCCCAGTTACACATAATGATACACAACACATCAAGTCAAAAACAAACAGGGAAAAGCCAGGTGATTCATGCCACCTAACTTTAACAAATACAGGCTGGACAACAACAGGGTCTAGTCACCTTTGCTGCCTTCACAGCCAGCAAAATGAGACATGCACTCTGAAGGCGTGACTTACCAGAGCTGTTTCAGATGTTCACATCAGAATAAAATTAATAGCTCCTTAAACTCTATACCGACAAGCCCTCCCGTGATTACAGAGAGAAACTAAGCCAATTAGCTCAGTTGCAGACATCTACAGTTAGCCAAATAAACCCAAAACATAGACTTGTCCCTGTAACCAGCCCAGGCCCCAGTTCAAAGCATGAGTGTCCTACAAACCCAGGGCGGTGCTGGAAGAAAGGCACACTGCACTCAGCCCAAACATACATGCAGCAGAGCTTCTGTGAGAAGACTCTCGCAGTGGCAGAACCTACTACAGGCACTTTACCATCATGCATTTCCTGCGGTCGCCCACAGCTTTTCACAGCAGGGGTACGAGACCATCAGCTTACACAGTGGTATTTTGCAGCCCTTTTCTCTCCCAAAGGGAAAAGGTCAAAGTCAGCTCCACCACAGCTTAACTTCAGTGCTTTGGCTCCTCCACCCTGTTTGTGGGGGCCTGCTGTAACCTGGACCTAGAGTCAGCCACAACACAGGGTGGGCAGTGGGTGGTCACAGCTGGGAGAGGGACTCTTAACCAGCTCCACCCGCAGCCTCCCTCCCTGTGTCTGAGATGGGACTAATATCCCTTCCCTCTCTCAGAGGAGAGGTGCTGCAAGGATCAACTCATTCATGTGCAAAGACTGCAGCAACCCCCCTGGTCCCAGCAGGGCTCCCCATCTCAGCTCTGGAGCACACGGGAAATTCTGGAGCAGCATCAGGTACATTCTGAGTGGCCTTGCTGTTGCTGTTGTTTCAAAACTGGAGTGCATGTTAAAATCATAATAAAAAGGCAGTACTCTTGCTAATGTTGATTTTTATACTAAATTCAAACTTGCTTATATTGCATACCTTTCTAATAAAAAAAGGGAAAATAATTTTCACTAATAACTGGAGAGTCGAGAGGCAAGAGGCCAAATTTGATAATATTTTTCTTTATTTTATTTACATTATTTTAGTCAAGACTGGAGGAACAGCGGAATGCTTTTACTCATTAGATGATTTTCCTAAAAACATCTGCTATTACAGCTAGGCTTCTTGGTTAATGCCACCCTGTGATTAGAGCAACCACCCATGTAAAATCTATTCAGGGCAAGAGTTTCAGGAGCTTCATTTACGCTAGCAAAACTAGAGAGCCAAAGCCCAGCGCCCAGCATTCCCACTGCACTATCTTGCTCTTTGCAAAACCTCTCCAACCTGCCTCCGTTTCAAGTAGGGCTCTTGCAGCCAGCAGTGGGGCTATGTTAGTTCACATATTTTAAGGTTTTCCTCACAACCGAGAGGGATTAGAAAATGAGGCCTTGATGTGTTCAGGACATGTACTTGAGATTACTTGTGTACCTAGATGCTAGCACATGTGCCTGCAACTTGTGGTCTAAATTTGTTTGTCCCTGGCAGCTCTTATTTGCAGCTATGGGTGGAGTTTGTGTAAAATTCTATTACTGTATGCCATTTTGTAGTCGATAATACTCTATAACCTATATTCAGTAACAATATTTGAGTCTATATTGAGGAATTGAGCTCTTATTGCAGAATAAGAGCTACGACACATAAGGCCCACATAATGAAAACAACATCATTGCAAGAGAAGCAGTTGAAAACTAATTTGAAAGCCATTTGGAACGTTACTGCAGGATTATTAAGGATTATTGATGAATAAATGCCATCTATAATTTTTTTTTTAAAAGCTGCACATTCCAAGCCATGTTATGAATTTCTGCATATATGGGGAGAGATTTACATATTTTATGTAGCTTTTTTTTATTCTGAGATGACAGGCTCTATCTAAATATTGTTATACATACAAACATGACTGCTCCATGCTGTATTGTTTCAACTGGACCAAACACTCTCTGTAGCACAGGAGGTGTTACAAGATCTTAATACAGAGTTCTGCAAAGAGCGGCAGGATTTTTTTTGTTTTTGCCTTTTTTTCAAACACGTGTTACCTTTTGTGGACTTCTCCAAGGTGAAAACCAAACCCATACCAGTTACACTTCTTCAGCACTTCACAACTTTTAGACATGCTATTCCTCTTCAGGTCAATGACAGTTTTACAGCTAAATCTAACCCTGCACGCTTTGCCAGTTTTCTCTGGTGTTTTTCTCCTAGAAATGCAGGCACTTGGTACATATATAGCAGTGAGACAGTATTAAAAGCCACAGCAGGTGGAAAAAAATACAGCTCAGGGAAGTTTTTGTTTTTGACTCTCCTCACAATCAAAGCTATGCACAAAGTACAATGAGGCACAGTAAATAAAGACATTTCACACAGACAAGCACGAAAATCTTCCAAAACAAAGAAAATTAAATTATCTTTCAACTAAAGAACACACTGCAGTGAAAGACTAAATGAGCGATCCTAATTAAAACCATGCTGCGAATCTCCTACTTTCCACCATGAAAAAACTCAGCTAGTGTTTGTGCATGTACTGCCACCCTCTAAAACCAGTCAAGCAGCTTTCCAGCCAAACAATGCAAGACACAGCATCTCAGAACTACAAAACATATTGAAATTATTTCCATAGCAATCATAACAACATGCCAGGCCAGGATGTGTAGGGCAGGGGGGTGTCAGCGGGAGCTTGGCCCCCCGCCGGCCCAGTGCTGCCCGCTGCGCCAGGCACGCCGCCAGCAGCACCCACGCTGCGCCCGTCCCCTCGCCCCACACCCGCATCCAGCACCGCACCAGTGCGTGCCACCCCGCTTGCCAGTGCTCACTTTGACAACAGTCGGTCTCATCCAAAATAGTCACTCACATCCCTTCTCCACCCCGCACTCATAAGCAAAGCATTATGTCCCCACGTGCACACACAGGAGAGCCACAGCGCCGGTAGTCCTGGTGCCAGGCAAGCAAAGCCAACATTGTGCAACATTGTGCTCGAGCTTCTTAATCCTGACATGACGCAGCCATCTCGGGCTCAGGTCTCTCCTTGCGGTGCTAAACCAAGCAGCAGCCTCAGGTGAAGACGCTAAGAAGGGGATGAAAACTGGGGACTAACCCTTTCTGCCTGAGCTGCGCCCAGGTTTCACGCACAGCTGGGCTCTGAGCAGCTCTCAAAACAAAACCTGATCTCTCTTCTGACCCACTCCCTTCTAGCTATTTATCTACTTGCACAGCCATGATATGCTGCAGGCTTCCCGAATGCTATCCACTGTCCTTTCACAGGCAGAAAGCTGAGGGGACGGGAACGTGCAGCTTACTTAGTACAGCGAATATGGGCATCCATGACCTGCACAGAATATGCATGATACGCTGATACTGCTATTTTGATGCAGGCACAGGAATCAGCTAAATATAGCAGACTTCAGTGACCGGTCTAAATTACAGACTTAAATGACATGAAGAAAGGTACAGTTTGCCCGAAGACAGAGGAAAGTAATGGGTAGATTTTGGACAGTGATGGGAAGCTAGCATCATTACACCTGACTTGCCATCAAGACATCTGGTAAAAGCTTCAGAGACACAAGGACTTCACGCCCATTAGATGTGGGCAGGCATAACAGTGGTGGAACAAAAAGAAGATGCAATCATCCTAAGGGATCCCAAAATCAAAGGGACGGAAGGCAGAGGAAAAGGAGGATCCAGTTAATAGCATTCACCTGAAAACCATCAGAAGGAAGCAGCAACACACAGGGAACCTGCAACCAATGCCCAAAGTGCACCAGATTTTTAAGACAGAAAACTTAATGGGTCTCCTGAAAAGCAGCAAAAGAGTTCTGCAAGAACAGAGTGCAGATTCTGCAACTTGCTCCTCTTTTTCATGCTATTTTCAGGCAGTTGGCAGCCCCACATGCTCACGTGTGACACCCAATCTCTTGTAACCCCCATGCAAGGCAGTGAAAGTGTCTTAATCCAGATTTTGCAGCTGAGTAATCTGAGCAACAATAAGTGACACACTTAACTGCCAGTTGATCAATGTATCCTTGCTTGGTAGAAAACTTAAGCACACATTCAACATTTAATCCCACTTCATGAAAATTTAAGGATGTACTTAAGTGCTCTGTTGCACTGTAATAGAAAGATCACTTTGCTCAATCTCTTTTACATTTTTTCCCTTACATTACATAGAACTGGACCAGCAATATTTTTACACGAGTAGGATTGCAAGTGGCAAAGGAGGAGCTCCCTGTCTGGTGAGGGCAATGGGTTTTCACCAGGATTCACATTTGGCAGTAAAACCATGTTATCAGTGTCCCAAAGAGCAAAACTCATTGCGGGGGCTTCAGTGTCTGTAACTAAAGTGCCAAGGAACTCCCAAAAATGTACCCACACTGTGCCTGCAAGTGTTGTTTACTGCTTTAAACAGGGCTGCATTTCAAACCTAGGCAGTAGACTTTTAAATCCCAATGTACATAATGTCTGCATGCAAACCAAAAGCAGGAGTTCCTCTGCTTTATTGGGTACTGAAACATTAAAAACAGGTGTTTAAAAACCGTATTACAAATCTGTCTGCAACCTGTATTATTTTTACCATGTGCAAGTAAATTGATCACTAGTGTGTTTCAACTGTTTCAGTGAAAATATGCAACTCCTGCTAAATGATTTCTTAAACATGTGGAGGGAGGAGAAAGTTTATTTGATTTCACTGCACTGACAGCATGCAACATATTTTACTTATGTGTATGTATATAGCAGATGCAGTAATGGATCATCTCCCTTTCATGGCACGTATCAAAGAAGATCTCAAGCTATTCTTCACAATGAAAGAAATGATAACCCCCTGCTCATAATGAAAGCTGCAACGTACTTTGAGAGAGCAACTGAGTAATTTGACACCGTATTTTCCACTGATTCAGCCTGTTAGTTGGAACAATGACTGATTAAAATGGAAAATCTATATTATAACCACATATACTGACATTCCAGATTACAAGGTATGTTACGGATGTGATTTTTTACTCTTCTTACATATAGAAATTAGAAAGTATAAAACCAGAAATTATTCCAATGGAGTTACACTGGTGTGAAAGTGATCTGAAATACGAACTGGCCCCCAGTAGATCTTCATACAGAATGCACACAATATAATTTTCATTATATATATGTTTTATGCAATTTGGAGTGCCAATAAGAAAAAAAATCATTTGCCCTGAGATATTACTTTTAGGAATAGAAGACAGATGTCTAGTTGCCAAAGCAGACTTGTAAAAAATTAATCACCTGCCTCATGCAGGTTAGCAGTATTTGGCAGGTAGGTTAGCTCAGCTTATAATGAAGCATCTGGCTTTTAGTAAAGCTGCATTTTAATTTTAACTGTGTTTCATTTCAGCTTTTGGGTACATGTCAATGTGCAATAATCTGACAAGTCTGGAGCAGATTTGCTGATCAGTAACTTTGGTGTAGGTCTTCTCAACTGCAACCAAAACTAAGTCAAGTAACGATTGTGGTTCGCACCCAGACCACAGCCTCACGTATCATCTGAACCTCCCTGCAAAGCCATTTTAAACCCAGTCCTCAACATCTTACCTATCCATAGTCTTATTTTCTTAAAAACAGCTAAACTGACTAAGAGTCAGAAAACTCCTAAGCATGTGCTTGAATTATGCAGGCTAAGCTGACTGACTTCAGGAGTGCCCCAATACTGCTTTGAATGTGGTTTGGTTTGGGTTGGTGTTTTGGTTTTTTTTTGTAACTGAGGTCTGGTAATTTGAGGCAAGCAGAAGATCTACCCATGTTGTATTTTTCTGTAGAAAAGTGGGTACCCATTTGTAGCACTACTGGTAGCCTCTTTCAGCTAACCAGAAGTGTCTGCAGCTCCTTCTTGGATGCTGGGAGGGCAGAAGAAGAGCTGCTGAAGCTCAGAAAGGTCTGCAGAACTGCGGCCTTCTGATTCCGTGACTCTCATCACTTCTAGGTGTTCCCCCGATGCATGCATTTTCAGTGGAAGGGTGCTTCTACCACAAATTTACGGGGGAAAAAAACCCACCATCACCACCAATTGTCCTTGTGAGAGCAATTGCTATGCAGATGCAGGGGCCATTTTTTAACAGGAATAGCTCAGGCATTCAAATAATGTTCCCAAAAGACAAAGATCTATTAGAGCACAAATTAAGCAATGTCCAATTTTTGTTTTTACGTTATGACCATTTTTTAAGCTTTTAAATGTGCCAAAACCCTCAGGAATCTCACTGGCTGTTGTTTGTCTCTTCTTGTATCACTTAAGCTGAACTGTTCCTTTCTAATACTTTTTTTAAAAAGGAATATAAGAGAGAACAGATCACACTATGGGCTCCTGAGCTCTAGCAGATCTTGACAGAGAGTACAAAGGAAGGAACTGGGAACATTTAGCTCCGTAAGCACATTTGCAGCAGCCTCACTAGCAGTACCACAAACGCCTTTGCCAGACTGCTGTGGCTTGTACAGGTATTTTCCTAGCACACCGTTGCAAAGAAATTGCCTTTCAACTGCTGATTATATTAATTTTTTTGTTTCCATCTTCATTGAACACCACCCACTGACAGATACTCCCCAGGCCTACAGACACACTTGCACTTTATTTAGTTATATAGAAAATACAAGGCAAGGGGGATTGTTCTTATCTTGCTTGGGACCTGACCACTATGTGGGAAAGGGGAATGGCAACTTCTAGAAAGAAAATTCAGAGACAGAGCAAGAGACATGGCGTCTGCAACTTTTAGCAGGAGTGATGCAATATTAAGCAGGGGGCAAAAGGGATGCAAAGGACAAAAAAAGCATAGCACTCAAACAGTCAAGGATGAGTCCTGATTCCTCCCTGGAGAGCAGTGATACACGTTTTTGAGGTATGCTTCCAAAATAATGATGAATCACCCTTTCAAACAATGTGCAGAAAAAATTCTGTCCACACTGCAAACAATTCACCAAGTGAAAAGATGCAGCATGAGACCTGAAGACAAAGTAAATGAGGAATAAGAGAAGAAAGACTACTACATTTACATTCTGTCTGTCTTGGTCTTGCAGAGACTTCCATCACATTGTTTCTGAACACTCAGGGTGTGTGTGCTGCTGGTCACCAAAACCAGCCTGACAAGGGAAGCAAAAAGGATGGCTCTGTGAGCAGTGGTGGAGATAAAGATGACTCCTCTGCTTCCTTCCTAGGCCTAACCTAGAAGGTCTTTGCCTTATCAACCACCACCAGAGGACAGCTAGAAGATACCCTACACAGCGAAAGCCATGCCACCGACTCCCTTGTCACAAAGGACAAGGCAGAAAGGCAACCGGGAGAGGCCAAGGAAGAGGAAAGCTGGGAGCTGATATCATCATCCCCTTTCCCAAGGGAACAGAGACAGCAATGGCGGAGGAGTGGGAATGCTTTCCATCCCCTCCTCCCTCAAGGCCACCACTAACTTCTGCTTTGCTGGCAGCCAGCAAGTCCAAACTGAAGGCAGACCTAGGATGTTGGGCTAAATCCTTCAGGCTGGAAAGCCAGATTCATTATCTCGGCACCCTAACAGCCGGGATATGTACTGCAGCGTCCATCAGGCCAAGTGTGGGCAAAGTATCATTTTTAAAGGAGAGCAGAATGCACCCCCGGAAGCACTGGGTGGTGGAAATTTTGTTTTTTATTTGGAAAGGTCTGTTGCGCCAAACAGCAGAGGCCTGTCCCCAGGACTGCTCATAAATCAGAGCTGAAGTTGCATTTTCAGGGTCGTGAAATCTTCATTGGCTGACAGCAGCACACTTTCCAGAACGGCTCCCTTCTGGACTTGGCCCTTCTCAGGGAGGCCATAAGCTACCTATATGGCTGTGCTTGTGGAGCTAGCCTGTGGGATCAACTTCATGTGAAATACCAAAAAAAAGAAACTCCCCCCTTCCCAAAATACGATCTTCTAACAATGAAAAACCGTGATAAATAGCTTTCAATGGGCTTTCTTCCATTTGTTGGATTTATAGAAGCAATAGCAGTCTTAAAACATCTGCCAAATCATTCTACTTTTCAGTTTTGATTATCTGTCTGCTAGTTTGAGGTTAGCTTTAACTATACAGATGCAAGAAGTGAGAAAGCCATTCAGCTTAGATTTATTCTTAAGAAGTACCGGCTGTCTAAAACAAGGCTATAAAATGTAGGCTCCCTGTCTGGTTTGTTGTATGTTTGCATGGCTTTGTGCTATTAATTGCAACCTGGCTAACAGGTGCTTGCCAATGTCTTTATATCCTCACCATAAGAAAGGATTATATTTCCATCTGGATAAAAGGGTGACGTTGTCTTCTAAAAAGAAGTCAAGAGCAGCACAGAGAGGAAATTGACGGTGGCATGACAAGTTGAATCACTGCTTACTAATGAGAATATGCCCTCTTCTCTGCTCTGATAGACCCAGAGAGGGAAGGGGAAAGCGGCTAACATTATTTTTTCCACATCCACTCCTCTTGGTCAGGTGTCAGATGGCCATGAGCTGGACCCACCAGGGACTGTTTTCCTTCCAATTCCCTTGACTCACCCAGCAATGGTGGCAGCCCTGTTATTTAAAACAAACTCGCAGCACTGGGGGACCCCTACCAAGTAAAGCACTTATGCATGCACTGCAGGTATATGAGAAGTCCCATACTATGTACTTAAAAATTAACCACAGGCTCACTCTTGCTGTGCAGCAATCAGAGCATTGCTGCACAGGACTTACCCTGCTCTGTCTGGAAGAGCCTTCCTCTCAGCTTCCTTATCCCTTCATCTCCTTCCTGTCATCAATGGTGAACACTTCTTTCCAAGTCTTTTCCTTTAGCTCTTCATTTCTCTCTTCTTCCCATCTTGCCTTCTGTGTAACTGCACAACCCTATTACCTCACGCGGTTAACTATTTGTGAAGCCGAGTGCAGGAGAACTGCTATATGAGACTGTGATGTTAAAGCCCCAACCTGAATGCATTTGCAGCTTGCTGGACTGACTGCTGCCCCCTGAAGTTACAACAGTTTGATCGACAAGGCTTTCTATTCCCTGAGGGGTTTGCAAAAGGTATTCATAGGTCTTGCGTCCAGAAGATGAAAGGACTCTGATAGATACCTGCGGTGGCCAGCACATCTGGACCTGGGCTACTTGAGCTCATTATCCGAAAGCACAAAACCAACTCGTCCATGGGAAGCAAATGATAACACGCTCCACGTGTTACCGGGGTGCACAAATAGTTCAGAGGCATGTTGGTGCCTAATTATGGTGATATGGAGATGTACAAAAATACTGAGACAGCAACTGCTTTAGAGAAGAGTTTGACACTGTTAGTCATAAGGGGATTTAAAAATCCCAACATATGCCTCAAGGCCTTTGAAAACCAGACCCAAAGTGTCTACTTGAGATCTCATCAAGAAACGACACAAGCCAACTCTTGTGAGCAAGTCTGCTGGCACAGACAACATTTTGACTATGTAAATCAGCAGACAAATCATTGTGTTTTGCCTGTAAAATGAGGGAGTTCAGACTATTCATCTGTTCACAGGCTCAGATCAAATTCTGTATTGGAGCGCACAAGCTATACACAACCTCTACCATCTCACTGCAAAGCTGTACAGTGAAAGGCAAGACAGCATTCACTGCATCTTCAATATTAACTTATTTTTCCAAGAAGAAAACAAATTCTGGCTAGTACCGGTTACCTAGATAATAAAGGAAAAACCCTACAACTCCTTTTCTTCCCGTTTTCTAACCAATTTATCTACCTCACGTCAAGAGTGATCTTGAAGAAAATTCCTGCCATATTTTGCGTCAAAAAACTGAATAATAATCATGACTTTTGAAAGTGCTTACTAGACTATTCTGTGCATTTGAGTATTTTCTTTCACCCTTTAGTCCAATATGGGAGTAAATCATACCCTTTAATTAAACATTCTTGAGTATTTGAATGTTATCTCACCACGCCCTGCTTGTAAAAATTCCATCTCAGGCAGCCAAAGTGCTTGACTTATTCCAAAGATGAGTTATTAATCAGAATATCTACAGACCATATATTTATAATCTGGTGCCATCCCTCCCCAGGGATCCCAAACTTTTATCTGCCAGATTACTTACCTATGGCTGAAACAGAGCCATCACTGGCTGGAATGTAACCCCCACCTTGTGGAACTCCTCACCACCACTTTTAAAATGGGAAGAATGGGAGATAGGTCCAAATGGAGAATGTTTTTAAGATGTTCTGGACGTAAACCCCTTGAATTAAATTCACCTCGCTTGGAATATGGCTGTAGCTATCTAACTCCCTGGGTTTCCTGAAGTCCCCATTCACTTCATCTTGCTCCATTCAGAGAAATCCTCACCCCAGTCATGAACTCCTGCAAATGCGGAGGGGCCAGCAGGATGCTAACAGGCATGATGTCGCTCCCCAAAGTGGTCCCAGGTTTCACCCTCACCTGGCACAGCATGCAGCTTCATAACGCCCAACGCCAGCTGGGGCACCAGCCCCGTTCTGACTCAGAGGGGGGAGTGCCCCAGTCTGAAATCACCGAAGGCAACGACAACTCACATAATATTTCCCTGAGCCAAGGGGTAAAAGCTGGTGCCAGCCATGAGCTCACCAGCACCGCTCCCCAGCACCGCTCGCTTGACAATCTTCTGCAGCATTTTTAGCTCGCTAGGTGCGCCGGCTCATCCCACTCTCAAAACGTTTAGCAATCAAGAACAGCAGTAGCCTGGGACTGCCACGGCAGCCACACATCCAAACAGGCAAAAGCAAAATGTGAGAGAGAGGAATATTGCATTACCAGGCTCATTAACCCTCACAGGCAACTTGAAGCACTCAAAAATGTATGGTTCCTAAGTGCAGAAGGGAGGGTGCAGCCATCTCACAGAAGGAAATCCATAGGAAATCCTGCTGGCATAAAATGCGCCCGGGAGACAGCCCGCAGGAGTCTCCACTGAGCAAGCCCCACACAGATGATGGAGAGATGATAAGGAGCGAGCGGCGCCTTCCAGCACCAGGTCGGGGCAAGACTCTGTTGCCGTGGGCAGCTGCCAGCACCTGCCAGGCTCGCCCCTTCTGCAGGTCAGCATAAACCCCCATGGCAGCCTGCCATGCTCAGCACTGCCTGCCCTTTCCCAGGCTCAGCTTTGGGAGAGGAGAGTAATCTCATACACTGGCGGGCATTGAGTATGCTACTGGGTCCCAGTGCAAAACTCTTCAGCGGTCCTCTCCAGCTCCAGAGAAAAGTCAAGAGCCTGGAGGAGTCACCAGAGCCAAGGAAAAAATTTGTCTCCAACCCTGGACTTCATGTCACACCCACGAGAGACTCCTGCCCTCCTACACCACCGCTCTCCTCATCCAGCACGCTTGCCTCAGAAACCTTTGATTCTTGGACCCTTCCACCTCCTACAAGAAGAGATGGGGCAGCAGCAAGGAAGCTAACGTTGCCTGGGGAAAAAAAAAGATAAACGTGCCCTGGCTGCAGAGAAAGCAACCTCCTGGAAATTTTGCTGGGGAACCATGCCGTGAGCAGCGGATGCTTTTTGGATTTACTTCTCCTCTGCCTTAGCATGCCCTACAGATATGTGGAGGTATTAGTGTGAGAAAGTCTCCTGGTTTGGGAAGCAGGATGCTAGTGAGAGGGGGTTTGAAATGGAGAAGGGAGGAAGAGACCTCTTCCACATTCTCCTCTTGTCGAAGGTAAAGGGGAAGAGCTTTTACAAAACCAGAATTTAAGCAAACTCCCCCAAAGCAGCAACCTAAGAAAGACATGACTGCCCACACGGGGCAAAAAACTAACACAAAAGGGTAGCGCAAGAGGTCAGATCAGGTTTATGACGGGTTTCCCTGTGTCAACACAGCTGAAAACACTGGGAAATATTAGAGGGAAAAGCTTGATTCAAAATGTCTCACCTGAAGACACTCAGATACTGTTTGAGCTTACACCTGGGTGTGAACTCTGAAGTTTGGGTTCCTTTCTGTGTAACATAGTAGACTTAATCAATCCCAATGCAAACACCTGCAACATCTGGAAATATGTTGATTCAGAGATGCATTTTACAGCTTTTGTCAGTCACCGATTTATCAGAAGTTACTCCCTAGATTTCCTCCTCCTCCTTTCATTTATGTATAAGTACTTTTGTTTTTGAAGTACTTCTTTATTTATAAGTACTTACTATTTCTCTTATAAAAAGTATTTATAAGTATTTTCTTTCTTTTTTGGAAGTACTTTTCATCCGTCCAACTCTGGTCTAAGTCAGAAGCTTTTAAGTATTTCCTCAAACAGATAACTCTGGCTGGAATAGCAATGTCGGCATGGAGAAGCTTTTTCTGGCCCTCTTCATGTTTCTGTTCTTTTTGGAGAAAAGGATGTTCAGGTTGTAATAAAAGGGCTGAAAAATACATTAATCTTTATTAAACCGGTAGAGCCAATTGACAGGGTTAGGACTGGCTGCTTCCTCCCCTCTCCCTTCAGGCCCTTCCACAGTTTCCTCTCCTCTCCTCTTTTCTGACACTTGTTTTTGTTTGGAAGTAGCATGCTCACTCCTGACAGACCAGGACAGGGAATGAGAGGGGAAATGTCTGGACACATTTAGTCCAATTAAACGTTGGCATCACATTCAGTCTTTCCAAAAAGCACGTAGGAAACTTTAAACACCAGGTTGACTGCTGCGAATTGATGCCTCCCCATTTACATTTTCTTGCATCAAGCCACAAACAGAGTAGGTATTAATTGCCATCAAGCGTGTCTGCCACAAACCCCTCTTTAATATCATTCACAAATGTTCTGCTAAAACCTTTTGTCTTTCAGCAGATCGCTTCCATAATCCCATGTCACTGATGAGTTTTGGCAGAGCTAAAGAGCGAACTGTGTTTGCTGCTGATAACTCCCCTCACTTTCCTTTTTCAGCTGCCGCGGCAGCACACAAATTCTGTAGTGGCACTCCCTGCCCAACGTCATCTCAAACTCGCATCGTTCCTTCCAACGACGTGTTTGCTAACAGGGTTTTACAGCAAATAAACAAACACACGAGAGCCCTGCAGATGTGGTCTGTACATCATCTTGAGTCATCCCGTCTTTCGACAAGCCGCTGCTCCTACAGCAAGAGTTGTGGCATAAACCCAAGCAGCGTAAGCATGGTTGCAGCGCCTGCCTCCCTCCCACAGACAGTGCCCTGACACCGGTGGGCTCCACAGCATCTGGGCAGTGATAAAACCTGGGCTCCGCTGCACAGGGGGTCACAACCCCAAGAGAAGGCACTGAAAGTTTAACTTCTCTGGGTGAGAAAGAAGCAGCTGAGGAGGGACAGGCACAGCTGGCTCTCTTCCGCTACTTTTTCTTTTTTTTGTTTTAAACATCTAAATCTTGTTCTTCCCACTCCTGAGAAAAGTCCTTTAAAAATGACTGAGACTAGTCACATAAATGAATTAAGGATCAGTTTACAGTGTTATTAAATTAAATGCTTTATATACAGTAACTGAAGAGTTCGGTAGAATTCATGAAACTAGATTCAGAGCTCAGATGTTTTCCAGAGTGCCTGGAAGGGTTTAAGGAACTAAACAGAAGAAACTCAAAAAGCCTCACTTTGCTCAGCATTCACTGCAACATCCAAACCAGCAACATGCTTCCACATTACTGCTACGGCTCTGCCCTCTGACATGTGTTCACAGCTCTGATTAATCCAACCACAAGTTAAGGACTAAGTGTACTGAGGCACGTCCCCAGCTGATTTGAGTATAAACTGCATGTCTGGAATCTGACTGCAGATAGGTCCACGGTCACTGCTTGCCAGCTGAACACTTGCTAAGCCGTACACAGACAGTGCAGCAATCCGCTTGCACCGTATTCACATTGCTAAGAGCAAGTGGATGCTCTTGCCTTGTTTTTAATCAAGGCTTGGTCCATACAGCTTAAAATATGCTCTAAGGTGCACTCATGCACAGTAATCTTTGAGGACAGGAAAAATCTACTGTCACTTTTCGGTTTTGGAGAAGAAAGGGTGCTAATCACAGAGCGCCAAGATAAACAACCAGTGCTGCTTGTTACATGTTTTGGTACCTGCACAATAGGGTGGCCCCCCGCAGATGCCTTTACAGCCCCTCGACTGCCTTCTGTCTCGTAATGAGCTCGGTGGTGGGATTTCGGCTGCACTTCAATACGCAGTTCATAAGGTCCTGAGTGAGATGGCAGCTGCCAATCAAGGGCAGGCAGGGATGGGCTGTAATGGAAAGTAAAACATATTAAAAATTAACATCAAGTACACGATCACAAACCACAAGCATCCAACACTATTACTTTAGAGACTGTGTTTCACAGTTCATCCTTCACTGTCTTACATTTAAAATTTCATCAATATGGATAATGCCACGACATAAGTAATTTAGAAGGTAATGGTTATTTTATGAAGATTTATGGGTAGAGCATATCTGATGGCCCAGATGCTGTCCCGTTTGTAAACAAAATGGAAAAACGTTAAGACACAGCTTACAAATATCTTAATATATTGATTCTTGAACCAAAAGGAGAAAGGTAGGCAGAAAGATGCAGAGGAATTTAAGGAAGAGGACTTCTGCTGTGGAAGTGAATGCCAAACCAGCTCTGGAGGAGTTCTGCATTTAATGAATCTAATGGATTTCAACAAATCTGCTCCGTTTATGGGGGCAGAAAGAAGGAAAAAAAAGCCATTTCCCAGCTTCCTTCCCAACACAAAACACGTCAGAGAGTCTCAAAGTGAAGCCAGTCTCTTTCTGGTGCATGCACTGCAAGGGAGCAAGCTCTGAAGTCAGAACTTGCTTACAAATCCTACTAACGATGATGCACAAGCCAGAAGAAAATCCAGCTCACTCTTCCAGCCCTGTATTGACTCTGCAATTAACTAAAATATTAAGGACTCATTACCATCACACAAGCAAGCAGGCCCAACAGCAGGCGATGGTGGGGAAGTGTCATTCTTAGAAACCCACTTCCAGTGTAAAACCACACTTGAAAATAGTCAGGAGAGCTCGGCTGTAAAAAATGCCAAGTTGATGCTTTGGGGTAAAAAAAAAAAGAAACAAACAAGCACTGTTGAAACAGTGTTAGGCATGAGACAAATTTATTGATCTTAAAATTGAAGCAAAAAGCTTCATGATGAAAACACTAATTTTATCTCTAGTGCATATTCTCTCCTCTGGTGAAGTCTCCTCACCAGATGTCCTTCAAAAGCCTTTACAAGTAGTTAAATGGCACAACTGCAACATACTACCCTGTCCTCTTACATCAAACTTTATTACCTCTCCCATCAGCCTGGAGACGACCAGCAAGCAGAAAATCACATCTTTGACCCTTTTGTTGTTGCCATGGACCGGGGCTACCTGCCATGAACCAGGGCTACCTACTGCAGAGTGCAGACAAGGAAGCGGAAGGGCTAATTAGCTCTCACCCCGGTCTGCAAGGAGGCTGCCTGCTGGGGATTTACCAGTTCCCTGCCTCACTGCTACAGCCCTGGTGTGCAAGGACAGTCTGAGCAGCGTGAATCACAGCTGAAAATGAGCTGGCTGGGAGGGAGAGGATGCAAAAGAGCTTCCATGCTGGATGCATATCTTACAAGCACATATTCAGCTGGAGACTGAATACTCCATTTTACCATCTCTGTGATCCACACGCTACCCCAGTGCGCTTTCGGCTCCACAGGCATTACAGCTCTCACATCCCCCAAAGCATCCCTGCTATCTCCCACTGTGGGCCACACTTCAACCACTCACTCTGGGGTTTTTTTTTTTTGCTTTGCCAGACCTCAACCACTCACGCACACTGGGATTTTTTTTGGTTTGCCTTTTTTTTTTTTTTAACTGATTATCCAGCCCTTTATCCCCAGCATATTTAACTCCTATCTGCTGGTGCACATGTGCATACTGATGGAACTTCAGCTGGTGCTACATTTCTCTACATTATCTTTCTTCACTGCTTATAAATTTGCCAATTTGAGCCATGTGATTTGGATGCCTATAGACACGTGCTACATGCACTACAGGGGTCAGCTGGAGCCACTAAGTCCCAGCCCTGGGTGAGGACCAGGATCACCCTCACTCCCTGGGCACCCCCTCCTACCCCAGCACAGCTTGCTGGCGAGTTGCAGGCTCCAAACTTCCAGCTACTCTGCTCTCCAGCCCTCAGGACACGGAGCATCCTCAAAAATAACAGAGGGAGAGAGAAGAAAGTAGCCATACAGCTCCCAGCTCAGCCCAAATGGGAGCTCATCCAAAAAGAAGATGTTGCCACTGTGAGGTCTCCCAGCTCCTGTGAACATCTGGATCCAGCAGGAGCCAGCAGGGCACTCTCCGCAGAGGCAAGACCCTGCCAGGGACAAATCCTGAATTTGGCTACCGCCCCTGCCAAGGGTGGGAGGCCCAGCCTTGGCCAGAGGCAGGATGCTACGTCTTCTGAGCTCCTGTGCAAGCCTTTCCCCCAAAATGGCCAGGGCCCACCTTGGGGGTGAGGAGGAGCTCTGCTGCTACCGGATACTCATACAAAGAGCAAAGAGACAGCAAAAAATTACAGGCAATTGGCCATTGTATATTGCCACTAGTCTTTGGCTAGCACGTTAGGTACACATACTCTAGTCTGAAAAAGTCTCAAAAAAAAAATTTCTGGATAAACCATATTTGACTAATGATAAATGACAAAGAGCACAGCAAAACAGCTGTGTCTCTCCTGGTGATGATCAGCACACATTTTTAAACAGATGTTTTTGGTTTTAAGTAAATTCTCACTTGATGGATCTTTTTTTTTCCTGAAGACACAACACCTATCAGATTAGAAATTTTTAACACTTAATTAAAAAGGACAACTCTGACCAGCAGCATGTACCCCTCAAAGTGAAGAGGCATCTTTTTTTAAGATATGTGGAAGTAAGTAATAGTTCCATAACTAATTACATCTCTTTTAAAAAAAAAGAAAAAACCCACAAAACCCCCTTTCAGCACCTGAAAATGTCAGTATAATTAAGTTGTAAAATTCATGTTCTCAAATAAAGCCTGAAAATAAAAATACAGTTCACTGTTAGGTTCAATCTATCATTGAAATTCCAAAATATCACCTGCCCAATTATAAATTGACAATTAATGGCAGTTTTCCTGATAAAGGAAGCAGAGTGATGCATTTAACAGTGTCATGGGCTGGGGCTGTCAGAGCTATTTCCTATGTTAGGTTATCTTCATCATGCACTTAGCTTCCTGCGGCTAAACGTGGTTAAAGGAAAATGTCACCAAGCAAATAGTGTAGTGGTAAAATCAAATCCGGTTGCTGCAAATAAACCTTATCAATTTGAAAAGGCCCAAACTACCTCATCTAGCCAGCATCATGCGGAGGGGAGAAAAGCCCTTCCACAGGGGTCAAGAAGAGGAAAAAAAAAGGTCTTCACATGGTCTTTCTATCAAATATACATTGGTGTATTTCCCTCAGATCGAATTTTCCACCAACTGAAAACCTGTCCCATTCCTTTCTACGTCTCCTGCTGTAATGAGGGATGGTTGTTTCAAGGTGGGTTCACAAAACCTGGTGTTAGGCTGTAGAAAACTCGCTCAATGTAACTCCGTTCTACGTAGATCAGATTACAAAACAGATGAATAGTGATTTATTTTGCATACACCAGATACACAATATGATTAAATCAAAAACAGATTATCCAGTCTGGCTGACTTCTGCCTTCAGCAGAAGGATTTATCAAGTTACCAAAAAAAAAAAAAAAAAAGATAGTAAGCAACACACTGGAATATAGACAGGGAGGAAACACAGCCAAAAACTTATACTAAACTTTGCAAAGGTGTTTAAGCCCCATTTTCACATGACTGCTATGCATTTGGGAATTAAATTACCATCACACTTTCTAAGCTACTAGATGCCCAAGGCCACCTGAAAAAGAGATTTGCAAACATTTTTGTCCTTAACTAGGCTGCTGTGCAAAAGGTGTCAGAAGAACTGCCGGTCTTGCACAGGGACTAACCCTGCTCGTTGGCCACGTACCACAGCATGGAGTCATCTACCCCAGATACCTGCCTGACAGCGGCATAAGCCACTGCCTGGAAGAGCAGGATGGTAAGTGTGTTTCAGCGCCTAAAGGAAAGCAAGTGACTTAGAAGGAGTGTGGCTGAGACTGGGTGCCCTGCACTAAACTGATGTTTTCTAACAGGGAGTGTTCCTTTAGAAACAAACATGAACTAGAGAAACCACAGGGCTGCTGAAACTTTTACCAGGCTGCTAGCTTGCCCCTGCTCCAACTGCGCGCAAATGCAAATATGGTTACAATTTCTTATTTATTACCCATGCCTCACATCAAAGCGGATGCCTATTAAAGATCCTTGTGTGTTTTTATGAAGAGTAAGAAAACAACGATGATGCCTATGTGTCCACCAACTTGGTTGTGGTCAGAAAAATTTACCTGCTTTATATTTCACCTATGAGTTAATGTGGGTAGATTTTTCTCTCTTTTTTTATTTCCTGTCTGACAATTGAGCAATCTGGCTGTGAGCTGTTAAAATAGATGCTGTGTCCCACCCCAGACTTGGCTGGATCCTGCTGGCATGCGGAGCAAGTAGCTCCTCCATGGAGCGCATATGGCGCACTGGAATTCCTCGCACTGAAGTCTGAAAACGTGAGTCGTCGTCATACTCCCAGATAATACTTAACACTATCGTCCTGAAATTTCACATTCAGAGATCAATTTGCATGGGAAATTTTGCATTTGTTGGCTTAGAGAAAGAACAAGAAAATATTGCTGCAGGAATGGAGATTAAGAAGTGGCTGGCATCGCATCTCTGCTCCTTCTGAATTTAGAATCACACGGTGCTAAAACAAGCTGGTGAAGGAAGGCCACTAATAAGATGCTCACAGAGGCATTAGGAGAAAGCGTGGGGAGGATTAAATCAAACAAACAAACAAACAAAAATCAGTTTACTGAGACAGGCTTCCAAGCAGTCTTCAGCCTTATGGTACGGCAACCTAACGTAATCAAAAGCCACCGCTACGTGGTGGCAAACCGAACTTGTTGAAGCATCTAAATATCCCCATCCAGCCTGAATATAGCAGGAGAGAGAAAATGGTTAGAGGCATTGCAGGCTCTTCCCTGTCCACTCCCCCTGCCCCCCAATTAACACTAACGAGTCCCAGGAGATGGTCACTGACACACAGCCGCAAGTCCCCATTTCACTGGGTCTTGCCCAGACAGCCCTGCCTTTGCTTTGTCTGAGGAACTTCCTCTCGCTTGCCATAAACACACAAGTTTGCCATGAATGCACAGGTCAGCAAATCCAGTGCTGCTGCACCAGTGACTCTCTCATCTTAACACAGCTGGTGCCCCTTTTCCACCTTCAGAAAACCCCAATTTCTTGAGAAACTCAAGACTTCTCCCAAGCTTCTCCCCAGCAAGGGTGTCCTCTACCTCATGATCTGGACCAAAACACCTATTTACAAAAAAAAAAAAAAAAAAAAAAGGCATCAAGACCATCTGACAGGTCCACAAATCAAAAGAAAGAAGGAAAAAATATGCAACATTCTTAAATCATGATTTTTAAGGAAATCATATGGTTTGGGGCCTCAATGAATGATTTTTTCATGTTTGAGTTTAATACCGTCACAGTCACAAAAGTAGAATCCAAAAAATCTGCAAAAAATAAACAAGCCCATTGATGCAGACTTTTGGCTTTTACCAAATGTGCTTTTGCAACTGGTAGACAGGTATCCAGCCATACATTCTCTGGGTGCAAACTACAGCCTCGATATATAAAACTACATGACCCCGTGTCTGTGAGGTCAGGAACATACATGTATATTTTTGAGGCTGAAAAAGAGACTGCAGCTAAAGAAAATGTGGCTTTCAACGGTTAAAAAAAATAAGCTGTACAAGAGGGAGCTTTTATAAACCACCTGGAACTGGCTCTCTATTCCTGGAAGCTACTTTTGGTGTGGCAGACCTCATACATGCCATACGCCCAACCAACAAACCCAATCATTTCTCTTCCCCCTCCCCCAAAAACACACTACATTTAATGAAAACTCAAGTGTTACAGGCCAACACACTTCTTCGATTAAACTGATGACACTTGAAGTAACTACAATGCATTACTTTTCAATGAGTAAGAAACTGTCTCTAGGAAATTTCAGGTTGTGTTTAGTCAAATACAGCAGCTAAAGAAGAAGTCATAAAAAATGTGTAAGAGACTCAAATATCCGGCACTTTCATGAGCGCCTATACTTTTTGTTGTAATATAGGATGATTTGGGACATGCTAATGAGCAGGTAAAAAATAAAAATGGGATTTTAGTTTTGGAAATAGTCACTAACACTGCCCCTATACCTGAGGGCCGAAGTCCAGTCCTGTACTTCCATTTTGGCTTTGACATTTTTGCCCATGAGAGATTCTGCATCACACAGCACCGAGGAGCGATGGAGAAATGTCACAGAAAGGAACACAACTGAGACAGCAAGGGCTTGAGAAACACAGAGCATCACCTGATCATACAATAACTGCCTGGTAGAGTGCTTCTTTCTAAACTATCTGCTACATTAACTATAAAAGAAGGACTACAGACAGAAACTTCTTGCATTTGAGTGAGACAGCACAAGGCATAAATACTGAAATAAAAAAAGACCTTGGAGCTAAAAGCTAAAGCAGAATTTCACAAAGACCATCTCTGGACTTCATGCATAACGATTTACCTCAAGTAGTTTTTGAGGCAGACTGGTACATTTAGGTAACCCATTTTGGCCTGGAAAAGGTACAATTCCCATCCTATCAATTCAGGGTTTGTTCCAAAGCTTCCCCTGAAAATCTCTGCTTGGTCCCTAAATATTTTCTACATCCAAAGATCTGGCGCGAGGCCCTGGGCTGCAACCAAAGCACCGCAGACAAATCCCCAGCAGACCTAGGTTACCCTGTGCAACTTCAGCTTTGGCTGTGGGGTTGGGCTCTGCCCTCCCACCCCATCTTGCGATCCTCAGCACCTGCGTGCTGAGTCCCATGCAGGAATAGAGTCACACATTCATAGCTCTTGAGGGGGATGTGTGAGCCCAAACCTGCTCCAAAGAGCCCACAGCGTGGGGACCAGGCTGAGCCTCCAAGCTCACAGTCCTCGTAAGCGACCAAGAGAAGCATGAGGCACAGAAATACGGTGTTTCTGTTAAGGCAGGCATTATTATACTCTTATTATATACTCTTATTATTCCCTTGTTCTGGGACTTGAAAAGCCTAAAGTGGATTGAGCTTTAATTACAACAAATGAAAAACATCATCAATTTTAGAAGCAATACAAAAAAGCAGTTTCCCTTTTAGACTGATGCTGCTATAAAACCCTGGGAAAGGAGACAGCACCCACCCGACGGTCTGCCTGAGCCTGCTCCCCCCTGCCCCCAAAGAGATGGGAATGCAAGAGAGGGAGGGAAAGGCGTCAGTGATTTTCCAAGGCACGCTGGCTTTTGATGAAAACTGTACCGCATATTCAGGAAGACAGAGAGGAGGTAGTCAAATCTGGTTATCTCAAAATCATTATGACCGGGTAGATTTTGGAGCCCAAGTTGTTTGTTGGAACCCACCCCTTCAGCCCTCACGTTTGAAATAGAACAGATGCGTAACATAACAGGAAAAAAATCCAGCTCTGTTGTGACAAATTCTTAACCAATTTTTTTTGAAAGATTTAAAATAACATAGTTTCTGTTGCGTAGGCTGTGATCCTGTTGACGTCCGTGCTCAGTTGCCCAGCACTTTCATATACATAAAACAAGAGGTATTTTTGGTGGAAGGAAGCACAGTCAGTGTATCTGATTGGTAAAATAACTTAAAATCACATTTCGACAGTAACTTCCAACTGCCCTAGAGCACGAGTTAATGAGATCACATGGAAACATATTGCGAACCAGGAAACATATTTTATACAAGACCAAAACAGTGGAAAAAAATGTTAAATACACAACATAGTGGGGCTCTGTTTTGTATGCTTCACCTTTCTTGTTTGTGTTAGCGCACAGGCATGCTGGCTGCCTCCTGACGGACTGCAGCAAAGCGTCTGCGGGCCTCTCGCTGCAACGGAAAGATAAAAGCCTGTTTGGTCAAACTGTCCTATTATTGCCTTGAAGTCTTCGGCAAAAAGCAGCTCCCCGACGTAAAAGCCCAGGGCCGGCCTCTCTGATGAACGTGGACTACTTGGCACTTCAGTGGGAGAACGTAAAAGGCTTCTTTTAAGTACGTGGGAAGGCTCTGAAGGGTTTGCCTGGTGTTAAAAGTCTCTATCCCAGCTCCGAAAGGCAGCGAGTGCCTACCTCTGGATGGCTCGGCCAGACCCAAAGGGGTTGCTGCATTTCCCAGTGCTGAATTGAGCCAGGGTCCTGCAAGGAGCTTGGGCAATGCAGACAGGAGGAGGAGGAGAACAATGGGGAAGGGGACCACAGCGCTACACACTGTAACACAAAGGGCCATGGACCGCTCAACTTGTTTTGGGAGACAGCACGTGGCAGAGAGGTGCTGGCTGGAGAAAAGTGAGACTGGCAAGGTTGAGAGTCAGGGAATGTATCGCTAATGAAAACATTTCAGCTACGTGCCCACTTCTTTGATTTTGAGAAAGACAGCTTTGCTGTCAAGAGCAAAAAGCCAGGTGTCCTTGGGGAGGAAGAGAGGGGGTTGCCATCACAAACAGGGACTGGGAACAGGGACTGGGAACAAGGACTCAGAATACCCTGCAAACTTTTGGAAAGCCAAACTCTTTTCCTCCACCATGTGCTTCTGCATATACAGCCTTCAGAAGACTTCAAAATAAAGACCATAACTGAGCCCGAAAGAGAAAGCAACGGATGTAACTTGAATTCTGCCTATTCTGTGGTGCTTCCTACCCAGGCTCCTATTGCAACAAGTGTGACCAGTATATTGAGTATTATCAGCTGACAAATAAGGTTTTCTTCTTTAAACATAAAAATGGTGGGGAAGGCGGAAAAAAGAAAATCACTGTCCAATACAGATAGGAAAAAAAGATTGATAAGCAGCTTTCAGATGAACTGAAGTAAACGCGGAAATAATGCACAAAAGAACCATATTCCTATTCTGTTTGTATTCACTGTCTATAAAGCATAAATGTAGAAGGCCCTGTAACAGCCACAATAATGAGACCGTCTCCCTGTCCTACAATAACACCGTACTAAGACATGATGAACTACTTAACTAAAGCCACAGATTTGATGGCACCAAATAGTCCTGCTGCCTGATGAGCTTCTGAATACCCCATTTCCAGACTGCCCAGGTTGGGCCTCATCCCCTGGGAAGCAGATAACCAGTTACAACCCACACATGGCCAGCTCCTAGAACAGCCTCTTTAACCCTTCAAGGCTTTACTCGTGGTCATGCCACACCAACAACACAGGCAGCGTCACACGATATGGCTAAGTGGAATGAGCGGATGGGCAGCTTTGGCAGGAAGCAGACAGGAAGGGGAAGGAGGAAAAAAAAAGCATGCAATAAAGATATTATCAGGATGGCTCTCTAAGTCAGGGTTCCTTACCTCATGTAGGATGTTGGAGACAGAGACTTTGGCTTGGCCCACTGGTAGGGATGCTGTGGCACGGACAGGTACTGCTCACAGAAGTTTCCTTTCCTGATGTGCTGAAAGCTGGAGAAGTCTTCTGGTGACAAATCGGCAGTTGGTGATATGGTCCCGTGATCCTCGCCAGCCGGTTCAGTTTTGAGAGTCATGGATGGGGTGTGGTCGATGGCAGTCTTCCTCGACTTGATGGGAATCCCATCGTTCATATCTATGGTGCTGTCAGTGGTGAGGGCATTGATAGCGGCAACAATGGCAGAGCTGGTATACTGGTTGGTGTTCCCCAGCCACGTCTCATCCGTGACGCTCACCCGCGGTGAGTTTTGTGGAGAAGGCGTGGGGGAGTGATGCGGGGAGTAGGAGGTCTGCCGGCCATTGAGGCTGTACTTTCTCTTGTTGCAGGGAGACGGAGGCCTGGAGTTGCGAGCCCCCAGCCAGTTCTCCTCCGTGACGCTCGTCCTGGGAGACGTCGATGGAGAGTGCCTTGGGGAACTGAGCAAAGTGCAGGCCACCATGCTGCGCTGGTAGCCCTCCTCTGTGTCAGTGGTCTTTGGAGAGACACACGGAGACTGCCATGGAGAGGTCTGGGGTGAAGTGTACGGATATGAGTAGTTGGACTCATAGGAAGACGCTTCAGAGTTGCAGCTTCTGGAAGACAAGCTACTCGCTGGACTCAGGCAGGATGGGTCTCTGTATGCCTCAATATTTGGTAAGTTCAAAGTGGCAGTGGAAGGTGACCGCTTGGCGTTTGGGATGGCCTCCTCAACCTCATCGTGGAAAAACTGGTTGTTGTTATGATGAAGTCCCATGTAAGAAGTGATCTCAATTCTAGGGCTCTCCAGCGCTGGAGCTCCATTAGGTCTGATGTTTGGTGGCAGGTAATACTCGGAGGCCCCGCTGTCTATGTGTCCTCCGTATCCAGAAGGATGGTTTGTCGATGGGACAACTGAAATGACGGGATTTGATGTCTGAAGGCCATGACATGGAGTTGACAATGAGGAATGTGCCACATTTAGAGGCAAGCCAGCATTTACATTTGAAGATGTATAATTATAGTGTTCTGGAAAAAACAAACAAACAAAAAGGAATGATATGAGGTGCCGCACAAATATTCCCACTTAGTAACATACCCAGTTGGAGTGGAGGGACACGGCACAACACACAAAAGCACAGCTCTCCTTAACAACCCAGCTCACAGGCAGGCCACGCTAGGGGAGAAGCTGCAGACTGGCACCCTTAAAAATGCCACTAATTGAGCAGCACAAGACAAGCTATCTTCAGAGGGGGATGTACATGGACTGAGTTTGTCTCGAGGACACTCTTCTTATGTGAACCTTCAGAGCAAAAGATCGAGTCTTCAAACAATGTTGCTTCAGCATTCAGAGTCTGCAGTGCTGCTCAAGAGATGTGCTTTTACGTAAGTGAGCCTAATTCACTCCCTGAAAAGTTGGAATACACAAAAAACACAGGAAAAAAAACAAAAGTGGAGGCAGACTAAAGCACTGCATTCTGTTAAAAAAATTATACACAACCGAAATTTCCATTACAGCAAGTTTCCAACTGGTTCCAGTTAACTAGGATTTTGGAACAAGATGGATCTATTGACCTGCTCTGGTTTCTGGGACCACTTATCCTCCAGCCCAACTGGCAGAGGCCAGGTGAAGGATAAACATGGATGTCTGACTACTCCGCAACAGCTGAAATTCCACTGAAACTGCTGGTTATTGTGCACGCCACGTCGAGCACTGCCAGCAGTGTGCTCTTGGCCAACGGTCTAACCATTTAACAGCACCGGGTGTATAAAAGCAATAGCAGAGTTGCACAGTCAGTGTGGAAAACCTGGAAGGTAACAGATCACATCACAGACTTGCGCCAATGGGCTCCCTGACCCAGCACAGGGGAACAACCCACCCTTCACGTGCCTCCATCCTGGCTGCGCTATGGGGACCGGCATCTCAAAGCTGGTCCGCAGGAGACCATCCCTGCCTCACCTCACTCTCGGCCCGCTGAAGGTACTCCTTCAGCTCTTCTCCCCCCTCCCGGGGCTGCATATGTGTCTCTCTTCGCCACCCACAGACACCAGTGGGCCATGCACGGGGAGACAGGCAGCCCTCAACTAAGGGCAACGTGTCCCTGGTACTCTGAGCAGTGGTGGGATCAGGAGTCATCCACCCTGTGCTCTCTGATATAGGGAGGCTCTGTGTCACCAGCACACATGGGCCAGAGCCCCCAATGCCAGTACCTCTTGCCTTACTGGGAAAGACAGCAAAGCCCTTCTATCAGGGACGACAGCCACTGAACTTTGAGTGTGGGTAATGCTGTTCTGCAGGTTCCTCTTAGCAGGCTGGAAACACACTCAGCTCCAGCTCCAAACTGTGCTTGCAGCACATCGGCCTTCCCTGCGGTTTATTACGGCAGCGGCACTTTCCTGCAGGACAGAGGGAAACTCTGCGTCCCCCCTGGCCACAGCCAGTACACACAAGGAGCTTGTCCCCTTCCCTCCCAGGAGGCAAGCTCCCTTGGTGGTCACCCTTGCCCACCCTCCCTAGGGAGATACGGAAAAGCTGTGTTAATGACTGCAGCTGTTATTCCCAATGCGACCCGCTCCCCGGGAGTGCTGCAGATGCAAATGAGCCTCTGAGCTGGTAACGCCAGCGCAGCCGGCTATTCTCTTTCTTTTGTTTATCAGCTCAGCCCTCTCTGGTGTCATCCTCCGGCGATCCCGCTCTCACCTTTCTCGCTGGCAACGACTCTAAGGCAAACGGTACTTAGGAAAAATTAATGTGCTGTCGCAGTTTCACAGCAACTCTGTGATGTTCCAGCTGATGTATGTCATGTCAGGTAACAGCCAGGAACGATGAGCAACAACACCTTTTGAACTCACTCTCTAGTCTGCCTTCAGAGACCAGCCATTTACTGAGGAAGGGTCATTAAATTACACCAGAGCGTGCCACAAATAAAACTGGATTATTCAAAATGTGCGGCAGCTTCACATTCTATTCAAACAACAAGACAGGCAGGAACTATGGAGAAAGAGGTGCTACTTTGACAAGGATAATCTGACTGCAGTGGTCACAGCGAGGCACAGATCTGCCTGGGGGATTAGAGTTCCCTCCTTCCAAAATTAGTCCTCTTTTGTTGCTGCCCTGCCACATGGCTGCACCGCTCAGTGTCACCACAATCACCACCACTTCCCTCTCACTCTTCATGGAAAAAAAAACCCAAAGTGGTACAACAGCAGTAAGACCTTCTCCATTTCAGAAATTAGCTCAGAGAAAGTATCTAAGTAGCGCCTTCAAGACAGCTTCAACCCCTTCACTGCTTCCTCCAGCTCCAGAGGAAGGTGATGTCCCTGGCACCACACTGCTGCCAGGACACTGGCTAGGCTCTTCTTCCACATATGCCCCATGGGCCCTTCCACAGCCTCCCAGCCCAGCGGGTAGGTGTATGGTGCTGGTGACATGGCACAGCTGGGTGCCACCTCCAGCCGGTCCCCACCGTGCAGCTGATCGCCCCAGGCAGGGGACTGTGGGTTCCACGGCCTGCCCCGGCTCTGCACCCACCGGATGGGCTTTGCAGACGGGGTGCAACAGCAGCATCTGCTGACTGCAAAATCAGTGTCTTTAGATGTTTTATGAAAAATAAATAGGTAAACAAACAAAATAGCAGGGATCATTATTACCCGCATGAAAAGCACTGTGAACCCAGCAGTTCTCTTAAAATCTAATGCATGACTAGGGTGACATTCAAACACTGAAGTCTGCTGGAGATCTGCAGCCCAGGCCGAACAGGCAATATAAAGGCTCAGACCAGCCTTTGGATTCCAGTTTAAAAAAAACCAAAAACTAAAAGGCAGCCTGAAGTGGTCCAAGCAACAAGTTCCCCTAATGCACATGGCAAGGAATAGCCTCTTTTAGAACTATTATGCATATGTTTAAAAAGTCAACTTTTAAAGGGCCAAGAAAAATAACATGTCATACAACTTCTCACAGAATAGTACTCAAAATTGAAAGAAGCAAGATCAAAGCCTTCCAAATATATTTAGGTATCTTATATTTTCAGGCAGCATGTAGAAAGTATGCCCATCAAATATAAAAGCCCCAAAGCCAGAACTAGAAACAGGATTAGTCCTTGGTATGTGAGCTAAAAACCACCAACTACAATTTCTGAAAAAGCACATTCTTCTCCACAACTTCCGTATCTACAAAATTCATCAAATGCACATACATAATCAGGATTCGTAACATGCTGACGTTCTCCTCACCAGGGTGAATTAGACATGTAGAAATAAAAAGCCAGTCTTGAGGGATGGGAGATGGAGGTGGCTACAAAGCAATGAAACTGCATCACATAATGCAGCTGTGCAGAGTATTTTGATAGTGCTGATAAGGCTGAAAGGAAGGTAACGCTTTAACATGGAGTCGCTGTCATGACCGTGATCCATAGAGGCCCGCAGGACCAGTGCACTTACTACCAAGACACTTTCAATAGTGTATTATAATATCTTGAGCGAAACCCCGGTATCAGATAGACGAGTGCAGGTCTGCAATGGTTGTGTTCCAACAAATCCACACTTACATTAAATATAACTAGGACAGGAAATTGGACTCCTTGATTTGTGAGCACATCTTCACATACTACATTTCACTTTGTGACAACATAAAAAAATGAGATTTTTTTTCTTCTCTAGTTAATTTCACAGAGCAAAGGTTTTATTCCTTTCTATCATTAATGGGCTGATCCCGCAAGGCACTGGGCACCATCAGTTTTTATTTACATTCTTTAAATAGGAATGCTGAACACCTGCAGCTCAGAGGGGCTTCACAGAAAGTGAGGGCTATTTTACATTTCTAAAGATGAAGCCAAGTCTAGGTCTGTGGTTTAAATTAGTGCTTTCAAAATTGCCTAATGAGTTAGGTACTTTTCTCACTAGGACTTTGACACTTAATTTGCTTAGGCCCCTCCACTTTCCAGGTGTCTAATTACTAGAACACTCATCTGAAAGCTTGGTGTGAAACTCTTAAACCGCATTTTTCTAAAAACTGAGAAGCTCCTAACAACTACTTGGACACTGACAATATGCTGGAGAGCTGGGTAACTGGGGAGCATTAAGAAGGGGAGCACTATGCCTTCACCTGCATCCTGGCAGGCTGCGATACGCAGGCAAGAATTCTGGAACCTGCTTCAATTTAAAGGCAAAAGATGAAGCACAGACACAGAGACAGCCTTACTCTGAGGCTGCATTAAATCCTCTACTTGTATGAGAGCTTTTTATGGTGACCAGCTATCACCAACGCCATAGCAGTCAACCTCATACCACGAAACAACTTCCTCTCTCTCTGTGTCAATTCCAGGCTTGTTCGCCTCATTTCCACCTCAAGTATTGTTAAAAGTCATAAAAAAAGACAGCCGGACCGAGACACTAGAGTTGGGAATGGTGTGACCCGCGATAAATTCAGGCCCGTTATTTTTATTTACGGATGACCTTCAAGCTAAACCCGGAGCCTAACTAGCTCCAGCTCACGGGGGAAGGGGGCAGAAATGGTTTTTGAACTGGCCCATCTCTGTAATGGGCGAGACCCAGATCCCCGCTTCCACCCCCGGGGGCTTTGGGGGCGGTGAGGTCTGTGCGACGGGGTCGCCCCCCGCCAGCGCCGGGCAGCCTGCGAGGTCAGCCTGGTCGGTCACAGGCTGCTGGCAGCTGGGGCAGCAGGCAACGAGCAGGCAACGAGCTGCCGTGCAAGCAGGCAACGCGGGGGTTTGAACAGCTCAAACAATCCCCAAGTTTCAAAAATTAGGCACCGGCTGCCTCCCGAGTCGTCCCCCCCTTGCAGGCTCGTCCGGGTGCTGCAAGGGCACCGCGACGGAGAGCGCCGGGCGCTGGGGCGGGATTCCACTCCCGGCCGCCGCAGCCCCGCTCGCCGCTTCCCGGCGCGGCGGACGACAAGCGCCGCCTGGGGCCGGGCCGACCCCGCCGGGCGGGACTGCCGGCTCCCTCGCCCCGCCGCCCCCGGCCGCGCTCCCCCGGGGGGGCATAACCTTCCCCCCTCTGGAACCAGGCTGTGCAGGGGAGGGCTCCCGCAGCATCCCTCCGCCAGCACCCCCGGAGGTGCGGCGGACGCCCCACCGCGACCCACCTCCGCCGCCTCCCTCATCGCTGTGCTTGAACTCGAAGAGGAAATCGAAGTCAAACTCCTGCTCGGCCTCCACGCCCGTCATGGCTCTCGCCGCCCGCCACGACCCCCGCCACGCTCCAGCACCCAGGCGGCGGCGGCGCAGCCCCCGGCCCGCCCCGTCGGGCCCGCCCCGTCGCGCCCGGACACCTGCTGCCGGCGGGCTGGGCCGAGCTCCCCGTCGGCGGGGGGCGGCTGCGCGCAAGCCCCGGCAAGGCGCAGGACGGCGGCCGCTGCGGGCCGTAACGTGACCCCGGCCCCGACGGGCGGCCTATCTCGCTGCCGCCACCGCCTCTGATCCGCCTCTCCCGCCGTTGATGTTTCCGGGTCGATGCAAACAACCGCGGTGCCCGGCCCCCCCCGCACCCCTCCGCCGGCGCTCTGCCCCTGCGGCGCAGCGTGCGCCGCGGGGAGCCCCTCCGAGGCCGCAGCTGCGCCCACCGCGCGGGGAGGCCGGCACCGGCGGGGACCCCAGACCCCCGGTCCCCGCGGGGCGGGATGGGGAGGTCGGGGGTAGCCTGGCAGCGCGACTTCACCTGCTCCCGCCCGGCGGTAACCACCGACGCAGGTCCCGGGCTCCCGCCGAAGGGAGCGGGACAGCGCGGGGCAGCAGCGGCGCTTTGCGCCCTCGGCCGGGGGGCTTCGGGGGGGCGACTCTGCCCGCCCGGCCGGGACACCGATGTGTCCCCCTCTTCGCTGAGGGTTCTAAGGCTTCCTCCGAGGGTCCCCATCGCGCCGCGTCTGCGAGCCAGGAGGCTTCGCTTTCATTTACTTATTATTTATTTTACTTAGTTGCAGCACCCACTAGTGCCAACTGCTATAAAAAGCGCATTAAAGCGGGACTCGTAACGTTACCGGCTGCCTCCGTGCGCCGGGGAGGGAAAGGTCCCCGGGCCGAGGCCGCGCACCGGGGGGCGCTGGCAAAGGGCCCTGGTGACGGTGCGAGGCGGCAGGGCGGGCACGGCGCTCCCCGGCCTGCCACCTTTCCCGCTTGTACGGGTTAAAAATCAATTAGGAAAATAAATTGGACTCTTTTTCTGTTTAGAAATGCACTTCTGTCAGACTATACCGGCCCGTTTGAAAGTCTCCGCCAGGCAAAGGAGCTCCCCACCCCAACAGCTCGGCTCGCCCCAACTCTTGAGCTCCCTGAGCGTCAGGCCGGATTTCAAAAAGAATAGTTTTTTAAAGCGGTTATGGAAATGGTATTCCCTTATAAACTCAGGGAATACCATTTTCCAGGCTTATGGCTGAAATCTCCGTTACAAAGTGCCAGGAAAACACAATTTTTTTCCATCAGAGCCCGTTATGCTTTTTCCCCTCCTCGCCAGGACGAGCCGCGATGCAGTCTCATCTCTCGCAGGAGCCGGCGGGCCCCTCGGCGCCGGGGTGCTGGGCTTTGCCCCGGAGGGGACGGGGTCTGCCTTGGGGCGGAGGTGAGGCAGCCGCCGGGCGGCCGCCGCGGGGCCGCCCTCGGTCCCCGGCTCGCAGCCACTTTCCGAAGCGCCGGGGCCGAGTCAGCCGAGTGTGCAAAAGGCCTTGGCAGCAGCGGAATCCCTCCGTGTGCGGCTGCCGGCTTGCCGGGGCCGCGCTCGCCTCGGGATTCCGGAGCGGGCCAGGGGCGGCCCGACCCAGCCTGGGAGAGGGGCCGCGCCGCAGGGACGAGCGTCCCGCCTGTCCCGCCTTACCCACGCACGTCCCGCAGCCTCTGCCCCCACGGCGAGGACTGCCGCGCCTCTTGTCCCCTGCCCAGGGCCTACAGGCGGGACAGCCGCTTCGCCCCGGCCGCCAGCCCCTACGGCACAGTCCCCCGGTTTCACCGGGCTCACCCCCCATCAATCACCCCTCCGTGCCGGGCTGTTGTCTGCTCCCCATCTCCTGCCGGGGCGCCCCGGGGGGGAGGCAAGGAGGAGATCCCAAGTACCCCCTGCTCTCGCTCCTTTGTCTCTCCCGCATCTGGTACCTGCGAGGTGAGTGAATTGTCCCAGACTGTTTACGGACGGCCAGTGCCAGAAATATGCTGTCAATGCTGCTGTCAGTGAAATGCTTCGATTGGCATCCTTCCCTTGGAGAAGGAGGAAAGATGTACTATGGAGAGGTAAAACCGACGCGATGCCACATGTGGGGATGGAATAACAGCGTCGCACCAGTTAATAATCCAGTTTAAAACAGTGCCACTGAACTGGGGAGAGCGAAATGAGCGGGGCAGGGGTGGTGATGTGCCCGGTGAGGCCATCCCCGTGCCGCCAGGCGCCTTTGCGCTACCCACCGACCCACCCTCCAGCCGAACCGCTGCCGACCCAGCCTCTCCCTGCAGTTAGCCTGAGTTGTCCCAACTCCCCTGGTCGCAACGCAGGTCCGACAAGGGACCCAGCAGACGGGCTGCTCTAGCTGCAGCCCTGCAGCCTGAAGGAAAATTTGACTTGTACATGGCATTAACCACCGCTATGCTCTGAGGCAAAGAACTCCGTACCTTGCTACGACCCAAAGAAAAAAGTGGGGTTCTCCCACTGGGGCACTTTGCAAGAGTTTCTTCCCAGGCTAAGCAAGAAATATTTTCTTTGATTGCCGTAGTTTGGCAATCAAGGGGCACCTTAATGTGCAGGCAGCAATCCTGACTTGCAGGGCTCCCCTGCGTGTTTCCTGGATTGGGTCACACTTTCTGGCTGGCCTCATTTTCTTAGTCCCTTACAAAATACATCAACAGGGAAGAGAACTATTGACGAGGGCTGGCGACATTTTAACATAGGCATCAGAAATGCCACAGAAATCAAGAGGGGGGATGATTTTTTTTTTTTTTTTTTTTGACAAGAGGCTCCAGTACGCTTTTTGTGTCAGCTGCCTCTGGGTGTAATTTTTACAAGTTAGTGCATTCAGAGCCCTTGAAGCCCAGAGCCCTGGAAACGCCGTGCGTGCAGCCCTCGGAGGTCCGAGCGTGCGAAAGGCACGCAAGCCAATGCTATTAAATAAAACGTTCACTAACTTTCATCCAAAAAGGCGCTCGCATGCTTCAAAAGCGGAGCCGCAGTCACAGCTGTGTGTGTAGCTTTCGCATTGACAGGATCCTGTCAACTGAAATGAATCCTTGGAGTGAAAACATCTGTGTTAAAAAAAAAGATGGGTCCTGAGCGCCCGTCCAGCTCTCCGGGGACAAACCCGGGGAAGGGAGCCCTGTTGTCCCACGCTGCGGAATAAGCACCGTGGACGTGGACGCGACACCCTTCGCGTCACACACCCGTGGACGCGACACATCTTCGCAACTTTCTCTTTCCACGATGCGCGGGCTCGCTATGCCCTGCCCGAGCCCGGCAGGCCATTTTAGCCCCAGAAGCAGCAGCAAAGCGGCAGCACCACCAGATCGGAAGGAAACTTGAGAGCCCGGGAGCAGCCGGGGGGCGGGGGGGTCACGGCCGAGGGCTGCCCCCGGGCCCGCAGCGCGGAGCCGGGAGCTGCCCCACACCTGCTGCGGCGCGGAGGTGATGCCCGGCTGCCGTCTGGGGGGTCCCGCGGCCGGGGCGAAGCGGCGCGGAAAGGCGCTGGCAGGGAAAAGCGAGGTGCGAAAGTCTCGCCAGTGGCAGAGCGGTGCTGGGTAACGATGCTCCGGGGGGAGAAAAAGGTCCCGGCTGGCAGAGAAGAGGCTGAAGCCGGTCGCGGCTCCAACCAAATGCTGCCCCTGGGCAGGACCAAGTTCAGTCCGGACGAGCAGCTACCCGGAAAGCGCTTCCCAAGCCCCGCGCCCACGATCTTTCTCTCTAGAAACTTTGCCGCTGTGCTTTCAGCGCGCTTTTCACAGCAGCGTTACGGGGCACCGAAAGAAGTCGCGACAGAGAGTCGGGGTCGCGGGGAAGCGCTCCTCCGGAGCCGGGGGCGCGGGGGAGCCGGGGCGGCGGGGCCCCGCAACCGGCCGTGGCGTGCCCGCCTGTTTCGGTGCGCCGGGGAGGGCTGGCCGCTGGTACGGCGCCTGGCACCGCCCGGGACCCGCTTTTTTAAGAGGCTCCCTCACCTTCCCGAAAAGAAGGGCTGGCTGCAATTACAGCGTGTATTCTGACCTCCCCCAAAATCAAACCCGTGTCTGGGGAGGGAATCCCTGAGCCGCTTCGCAGCGCTTCCCCCTGACCGGACCCGGGCGCCCCCGCAGCCCCGCGCTGGCGGCGAGGAGCGATACAGCGCCGCCGCCGCGCTGCCCCGCCGGGCCGGGCCGGCACCAGCAGCGGCACCGGCAGCGGCACCGGCAGCGGGCCCGGGCCCGGCGGGAGACGGCCGGGAGCGGCGGCGCGGCCGAGGCGGCGCCCTGCGAGAGGCGAAGGAGACACCTATTGGCAAGCGGCCGCCGGCAAATCTCCGGGCCGCCGCGGGGAAACACCGGGGGACACCGCCGCCCGCCCGCCCGCCCGCCCGCAGCGCCGCCCGTTACCTTCCTCCGCCGCCTTCATGGTGCTGCCGAGCGGGCGGGCGCCGCGCTGCGGGGCCGCCGCCGGCCTCTCTCTCTCGCTGGCTGGGTCCCGCGACGGCGGCGCGGCGGCGGCCGGCGGGGCAGCGCTTGGCATCCACGCGGCGGGGCGGCGGAGCCTCGGCGCCGCGCCCCGGGCCGCTGCCGGCCCCTCGCCGCCTGCCCCGCGCCCGCGCCCCCCGCCCGCCTTCACGCCCCGGGGGCTGGGGCCGCGCCGCCCCCGGCGTGGTAGCCGCGCCCGCGGAGGCACAGGAGCTCGCCGCCACCGCCCCCCCGGGGCCGGGGCATGGAGAGGAGGGCGGGTGTGCGTGGGGACTTCGGAGGCACTGCCCGCGCCGCGGCGGCGGGACGGGGCGGCGGGCGCTGCCCACCCGCCGGGTGCCGCAGGCGGGGTACGGGGGCGAGTGAGTGTGCGGAGCAGGGAAGTCTCACTCTGACGCAGGGCTGCGCGCCCGGCGCCGCCTTTTTAAAGCTGGAAAACACCCCCCCACCCCCCCCCACCTCCCTTCCCCTCCCGGCCCCTCTCCCCGCCCCGGCCCCGTGATGTCAGCTGGGCCCCGGCCCCGCCGCCGGCGGGCGGCCAGCGGGAGGCGGACACCGGCGAGCACCGACGGGCCCCAGCCGCCGTGCCGCCCGCCCGCCCCTGCGCAGGGCACGGAGGCCGCGCGGCCCCAGGCCCGCCCAGCCCCGACCCCGCCACCGCCACCGCCGCCTGCGGGGTCCCCGCAGCCTGCGGGAGCCGAGTGCCCTCCTCGGGGGAGCGGGCGGCGCGCCGGGGTCGCGAAGTGAAGGAGGGGAGGGAGGGGAGACGGGGGTAAGAGGGAGGCGGGCAAGCAGGGGAAAAAAAAAGCGAGGCTGAATGATTTCGCATGCTGAAATCATTATGTAAAAAGTCGCAGGCTTCCCCCGCTGTGGAAATTTGGAAAAGAGCATCAACTGGCAGGCGAGAGAAAGGAAAATCCCATTCTGCTAAATTACTAACAGACCCGGTGGACTCGGCTTCAGTCACTCCAGATTTATTATTATTTTATTTATTATTATTATTTAATTTATTATTATTCTGTAAATATCTCGGCAACACAGTTGTATCTCATCACTTCGTAGCGGGGGGAAGGAGAGGCTTCCAACGCACAGCCACTGCTCCTCCCACCTCCCACCTCTGGGATGCCCCGTCCCGGTCCCCAACGCGGCCGTGACACCCCGGCACAAGCAGCAGCCGCCCGGGCGGGGGCTGCCGGGAGAAGCCGCCCCCCCCCCGCTTCGAGCCCCGTTCCCCTCGCCCCGCGCTCCCCCTTCGCCCTCCCTCTGCCCCCACAGCTGGCAGGAGGCGACCATACTTTGCTGTTGGAATTAGACGGCGGCGTGTGGAGAGTTGGGGTGGTTTTGAGCATATCTGGTGTATGAAGAAAAAAAAATCATAAATCTAGTGCATGACACCCATATGTGGTTCAAAATAAACCCAATATAAACGAAATCCTGTCTGCTCCTGGGGAACAGGAGGCCGCGGTTGATTCTCCGGGGCGAGCTCCTCCACTAAATCATGGTGGAAGATGGTCCCCACCAAAGAGCGCGCCCGGCGAGGGGCACAGTCGCCCCCCAGCCCCCGGACCCAGCCGTCCCCTCGGGTGGGGAAAAACCAGAACCAAAACAAAAAGGGCGACGCTTTTCTTTCCAGGAAAACTGAACGGGAAAAAAGAGGGAAAGACCCGCAACCCCCCGGCGGCATCGTCCCCAGCCTTGAGGCCTCCCCTCAGGCGCCAGGGGCGGGTCGCCTGGACGCGGCGAACGCGGACCTCGGCGCCCGCCGCCCGCGCAGAGCAGAGCGGGCCGGGCCGGGCCGGGCCCCCCCCGCGCCGGGGCGCCGCCAGGGGGCGCTGCGGAGCCGGGCGCGTGCGGGACGGCTCGGCAGCCCCCGCCCGACGGCGCGTCTCCGGTGCGGCGGCGCTCGGCGCTACCGGCGGGCGGGGGCGGCGCGGGACCCTTTCCGCCGGGTCCCGCGTGCGCCTGGGCGGCTGCCCGACGGGGGCGGGGGGCGGCGGGGAGATCCCGGCGCCTTCCTGGGAGGCCGGAGCGGGGGCGAGGCGCGGGGCGGGCGGGAAGGAGCCGCGCTCCCCTCGGCGGGACTCTCCTTTCCTGCCCGCCCCCCCCGCTCCCCGCCGAAATGACGGAATCCCCCGTCTGTTTCCTCCTGTTTAATGCCGTTGCCCGGACCACCGTGGCTCCGCTCCAAGGCCCCGACAGCCGGCGCAGGCAGCCGGCGGCGGCGGCGCAGCATTGGGCCCGCGGCCGCCCCCTGCCCCGGCCCCGCCGCTCCGGTCCCGGTCCCGGCCCCGCCACCCCCGCCGCCCCGCGCTGCCGCCCCGGGGCCGCCCGCCGCCGCCCCGCCTCCACCCGCTGCTCCTCTTCCCTTTCCCCTGCGCTTCCCTCCCGCCTCCCCAAGTTTGTTTACAGCCGCTACTAGGAGAGACTGTTACATGGAGCTTATTTTGGGAGCTGGTGATGACTAACGAAGTTAAAAGGAGCTTAGTACAGAAAACAACCTTATTTTTAGACGGCTGTTGTTTCAGTGGATTATTGTAGCAAATGCACCCTGGCCATTTTTAAAAGCCGCTTCCCAGATGCCAAGTCCTTTCTTCTGTGCTGCCACCGAGGCACACACGCCTGGCCGGCCCCTCCATTGTTTGCTTCGCTTTCCTACATCTACTGGCTAAACCCTATCCGCAATTGCTATGGCTACAGTTGGTCTTAATTAATTTGGACTTTCCTACACAAACCTACAACTCTTTCCACAGAAGAAAAAAGGAGGAAAAAAAAAAAGAAAAAAAAAGTCTCAGAGTATTTGGAGCAATTTACAGTGACCTTCAGCGCTGGATCAGCAGGGACCTGAAACGGGATCCCCCTTGCCTTTTGAGGCAGGGTTAGCTCTTCTGTAGGACTTCTTCACCTCCCAGGTGCAAGATAAAAGAGGTCTCTGCGTTTAGCTTCATCTCAAGCAGTCTCCTGGGCCGCAGGGCGATGGCGCTGCCCGCTACAGCCGATGTGCAGGGAGAGGTTGGCAGTGCGCAGCGGGGAGATGCAGCTGCTCCCACTGTCTCGCTCCCCATCACCCCTCTTCTCTCCATGTGGCAATTGCTGCATGGCAGCTTGGGCGCTAAGCCCAGGCTTCCCATGTCCAAGGCTGGTCCCTTGCCGACCAGCCCTAATCCCTTGTGGGTAAATCACAGAAGAGCTGGTGGGACCTCAGCAGGCTCTGCTCTGCTGGATACACAGGGCTGAGCAGATGTGTACCCCAGCTAGAAACCCTGCCTTGTCACTGGTGCTGTGCCAGGCCGTGTCTCACCCCCCTTCACCACCATGCAGGCAGCCTTCTCCAGCTTTCGTGTGAGTGCTTCCGCTGGCCCCTCTTTTATCACAGTCCATCTCCGCCGCAGAGAGTTGTAGGGGCTCCCCAGGCAGTCCCTCTCCATCCATGCATCCCACAGCAAGGAGAAGGGGGCTCCCCTTTCCTCGTGCTGCAGCAGAGGCAGCTGTGCTTGAAAACAAAGTGCTTGCTGCTATTAGCCAGTAATTAGGTTAATTGCCAGGGAGAGTTCGGCTGCCCTGCTCTAACTTTCCACCTTGGCTGACACTGAGTGCGTGGCAGCCTGCGTGGTCCGGGGCAGGCTGAGAAACTTGTCCATGTGGTTGTGCACCGAGACGATGCTTGTGGGAGGCAGTGCAGAATGGCTCTCTCTTGTGGGAAGCGGCTGGACTGGGGCGAGAGTTTGGGAAGAAGGGTACGTAGCGCAGAGGGGAACAGAGCAGGCCACAGAGCCTCTGTCTTTTTGAGTTCCCACCGATTTTCCACTGCCTTGATGGCAATCAGTTTGTACTGGAAAAATCACAAGAAGAAAAAATCTGTGTATCGTAGAAGGAAGGAGGGCAGGAGTAAGAAAGGAGCCTTCCCTCCCTCTTCCCACCCAGCCGCGGGGTGGATGAGGAGCACTGCCACAGCATCGCGTTACTTCCCACTGCCCAGCATCACCAGCAATTGCTGGGCTGCTCCCCTCCAATGCTGGAGCCGCCTGCAGCCCCTGGAGCCCATGGGGCTTTCCCTGCACAGCTTGGCCATCCGACACGTGCTCCCTCTGAACCACGCATGCCTCTCCTTTGCTGCGGGAAGGAGCCAACTGCCACAGGCTTGAATGGGCACTTTTTGATCACTTTTTACCCCTTCTGTTCATCTTTGCAAGCAAAGCTATAAATTTGCCCTCTGTCCTCAGCTCTTGCATGTAAATGTAGTGCTATCCTTTAAAAAAACACCCCAAAACCTGCGGAGTATTTATACAGGATGTTTTAATCACCTAAGAGTCCGATTCATGCTCACTAGATGTGAGCATGAAACTATAATATAACTAATAAACTATAAACTATAGTTTCACATTATATTAAGTCATGTGAGTGTGTGTATTCCCTCCTGCACTGACTGGGAGAGATGGTTTGCATGGAGCTTTGTACACAGCAGCTACAGTATTTCTCAGGGAACCCCTAATTCAACCAAAATGCCTTAGTTAACCGCCTCACCAGACGATATAGGTTAGTAGCATGGCACAACAGACAGGCAGGGCTGCTGTTCCTGACTTGCACCCTGACCCGCTTGCAAGACTTGGGACAAATTGTTTCTCTACGCGGTGTCCGGTAAAATGAGAATCTTTCACCTTCGTCTGCATAGAATTGTTTTGAAAGCAGGGTGGGGGAGACCTCTCTCTCCAATGTTTACCAATATCAAATACTTTCTTACAATAAATGCACAGATCCAAGATACAGATCAGAAAAAGCCACCCATGCTCTGCACAGAAATTTTGTTCTGTTTTGTGCTTCTTGCCCTTATATCCTTATAGCCTTTTATATCTAACATATATAATAATGGACATCTCCTTAGGGACTGTGTGCCCATCTTTTGGGTCTTGGCAACTTCAAAAGCAACAGCATCTGTTCAGTATTTCATTCATTGTAACAAAAGATTTATAAGTCTCAAGCCTCCCTAACCAAGTCCCTAATTAAAGTCTTTCTAATCCACTGCTTTGAAAATTGTAACAAGATTTGCTGGAAAGTGAGAGAGCACATGGCCAGTGTTGTGGCCGGCACTGCACCATTTTGAAAACATATCCGTGAACCTTTCAAACAAGGCACAGAGCACACCTGAGCAGTGGCCAGCTACTGCCCGAAGCCCCCCAGAGTTAGAAGTTGATGCAAAGGCAGGGGCTGGGCTCAGCCTCCCATCCCCCAGACACAGCCTCTTTCACAGGCTGCCAGAAATAATTTCAGCACTTTTAAGGTGCATTGCACTTAGCAGGACAAATGCCAGAGGAGGAATTTTGTGTGCTTGAATGATGTTGTAATTTACCTTATAACCAGTCTCATTACGACGTTGAGTGCTCTGTTGATTTACCTGGCTTTTGATTTAGTGGACTCTTTTTAAACGACTATTTAGGAATGCAGCCAGGGACTGCAGGCAAAGGACCTTAAACCTTTTTGGAGCTACAGTCACCCATTCAGACACCGACTTTTTAAAATCAAGACAGACATCAGACAGCCACACCAGACCCATATACAGAAAACTGCGACTGAATTAAACCGAGACGTTAATTCAGAGAAGTGATTTCATAATGATACACTCTGTGTCAGTGCTGCTTTGTTTCCTTTTGGGTTTGCTCCTTCCACAAACCCGAATAGTGGGCAAGTACATGCCTTGTGCTCTGGGCAGACCCCTCGCTGCTGGCTGGGGTCAATGTGCAGTGTCTCTTCTCTGCAGCTGGTCCGGACTGAGGTGGGTGCCAGCAGTGGGCTGAATCCCAGCTCTGTTGTGTGACCCTGGGGTCCCACTATGGCGATTCAGGTACTCTCTTCCCATGACAAAACGACCATCAAAAGTGAAAATACTGATATTCTGCATTTGTTCCTGGACACTACCAAAGAAATGTGCAATACAGTGGGTCATTAAAAAGTAAGAGCATGTATAACAGTCTGTTTGTAAAATAGTATTAAAAAATTGGCAAATTTTTATACTTGTGCAGTATACACAGACTTGCAAAGGAGCAGTGAACAACGTTTTCTACCAGACAATGTATTTTAGCTCTGGAAATATTTCACATGTTTCAGACTTCCCCAGTTGCTGGTACAGAAGGGGGTAACAAGGTTTTTGCCTCACTCAAAAGTACTTAATGAAGGAAAGGCTGGTTGGGTACACAGGGACTCAAGCTGGCAGCGGAGCAGACCCTTCTCCAGGGGAAGGGGAAGGGAAACGTCAGATTTACGATGTCTGCGGGAGACTGGGACGCGTGGTAGGTATCGGTTCCTACACACTGAAGGGATGGTGGCTTTCACCTCATCCATCCTCCAAGGCTCAGGATTGGACCTTCATTTTCAGGCAGTGCAAAGCAGTTTTTTCCAGATGTCTATGTTTCATCTGTAGGAGCGAGGTTGCTGCAGGAGGCTTTGTGGAAGTGGTTACCCAGGAGGATGGACATGAGGCCCAGGCTGGCTCCATGTGCAGCAGTGCTGCTTCACCCGGCAGCCCAGGGGCCAGCGGCTGAGCCTGTGATGGTCAGGAGTTAGGAAAGGCTGCTCATGGCTCTTCCACTGCAAAAGGGGCTTCTTTCCCTCTTGACAAGCCTGTAAGCTCTACATCCCCTGGAAAGTCTGCTTTTAGCAATGGGCTCCTGTAGCTCCTTCTCGTCCCCTCCTCTCTGCCAGTAGCTGGTCCCTGAGTGCATCTCCCCCCGCAGCCAGAGGAGACCTAGACTAATCTGATTTACACCAAAGGCGACATGTGTTGTTGAGTTGTGGTCACAACCAAGTGCCCTGGGGGCCCAAACATGTCCTTAGCTGTCTCTGCCAAGATGCATGCTATGGTAGCATCTCCTCTTGGATCCAAGGCTCCATGTCCCGACACACAGAACAGGTCTGGCAGTGGTGAAGTACCCTTTGTTGCCTCTCTCTCTGTAATCGGGGGGACCAGCCTGTTTTGGATGCCGAGTTCAATGCCGAGAACACCCTGGTTGCCACATGAAACAAGTGGCCCGATGTGAAGTCCTGGGCTCCCAAGATGCAGCATGAGCCCTCTTTTCCAAAATCTCAGCTGCGCGATTATTTACTTGTCAGGCTGCTGCTATCTGTACAGCTCCTCAGCACTGAGTCTTTTCCTTCATTAGTTTCCTCCTGCTCTAGTTCATTAAGCTTGCATTTAAATGTGCTATTGGTTCTCCCTAAACAAATAACCTTCCATTGTGTAATATTGAATTCCTTTGTATTAGCCTGTTCCCCCAGCGTCTCCAAATCCTCCTGTAATCTGGTGCATTCCTGAAATTTATCAGCAGCCTCCCCTCCTATCATGATGTCATCCGCATCTGGACACCCAGCATATTGCGCCAACCTCAGGCTTGTTCGTACAAAACTCTTAAACAGAACAAGTCCCGGCACTGAGCCCTGGGACATCTGGCTTGTTAGCTCTCTCCTTGTGCATGGTCCTATTTATTGCACTTTTCTCTAACCCAAGTTTATCCTTCTAATATCGATACTCCAATACTTGTATACTTTTTACTGACCTCATTTTCTGATGCAGTCAGTAACCTTGTTAAACTCCAGCAAACACAAAATCATTGCTTTAAACTTTTCTGGGCTCACCTTCACAAACGTTATGAATAGGATTTGGACTACTCTAGCAGCAATTTTGACTATGGCCCCTTGTGCCAGATGCTTGCACACACCAGTCCCTGCTCCCCCTTTCCCCAGTACTTTCAGGGGATGGGAGGTATTGAGGGAGAAAGGAAATATTTTCCAGGTGATTAAATGAGGTGCCAAGGTTTTATTTACTCTCTTGTGGCTATGCACTATTGAGGACCATCCTTTACATTTCATGTAAAGTAGGTAATGACAAACTGCAGCCCAATGGTATAAAGCAATATATTCTCCTCCCCTCTTATTTTCACCAAAGATTGAGCTGCTCGGTCTTTCCAAAGACAGTGGCCTTGGACAGGGATGAAACTTGGAGCTTTTCAGCCTAAAAGATGAAATGATAGGAAACTGTGTACTATTGGAAATGAAGGGTTATGATGGAGATGCTGAATGCAGATGTCTCCAGCTGCCTACTTCAACAGCAATGGCAAGTTTCAGATACAGTATTCGGCGGTAGCCAGGTCATGGCTGAACTGCACCAGCTGCAGAGTCACCAGAGGGGGCACCTCAGTGGCTTTGATCCTAACTCCCAGTCCAACTTTGTGCAACCCTGCCTGCTCCGGCTGTCCAGGGATGCCACGGACGTCGGCTAAATCCTGCTTCTCACAGAAATGCCCCATGGATGAGAGGTTTCTGAGAAGCCCTTTGATCAGCTTGGCAGAGCCAGAAGCTCCTCTTTACCAGGGGGATCATGAAAGGCTGGCAAGATATTGGGCTTTTAACATATACCTTTCCTTCTTCACAGCTTGAATTGTATCTCCCTCGTTGTTTTCATGCACATCAGATTTCATGCACAATGGGTGTTTTCTTTATAGGGATGATTTGGCTGAGGGGACCAGCATCCTGAAACGGATTGCTGGACTCCTACAGTTTGGTCAAGGATGTGTTTGGTTCTTCATGTAACAAAATGACGTACGAGCCAAATGCCTTTGTTCCATTAGCTAATGGCAACATTCCTGTTTTGTGACATCCTTGCATGCTGAAATAGCTATCTTGAAGAACAAATGCTGAAAATTAAAATCTTCTTGAGTCAAGCTTCCTCATTAGCAGCCTGCCTGGCTAGACTCTACCTTATTATTTTTTGCTGGTGTGTAGCTGTAAAGAGAAAGCCAAGGAGAAAAATAGGCAATTAAAATGCATTAAATTGATTTCCAAATGAGTACGCAGAACCAGAAAGTCTGGGGAAGAACCCCATTTCTTCTCTTGCATCTGTTGCTGTATGTGAGACTGCAAATTCACTAGCAACTAGAACAAGACACATTTGCAAACATTAGTAGGGTCAAACTTCTGTCTAGGATCCCTGAGTCAAGTTTCTGAAAACCAAATGTGTTAAGTCATTGCAGTTGCTTGGCACACATTGCAGAGCAGGACTTTTCAAAGGCCATGCATCAGTTTTTCAGGATGAACTCCTCAGCCCCAGCAGTTCAAACATGAGGCGCTCAGCTCTGCAAAGCCAGAGAATCATTTTCCTCATCATTAAGAAGAATGCCAGAAAGCACCTCATGATTCCTCTGCTCTAAACCATGTTCCAGTGCAACAGTGAAACTACAAGCATTACGAAACCATACAACCTCCCAACACCAGGCACTGGGTGTACTCTGTGGCTCAGGTCTCATCAACAGACTGTTCCACCTCAAGTTAATGCAGATATATCAAATGCAAGCCTGGAACAGTTAAAGAAAACCATTAAGATGATACAAATTAATCTCTTCCTCTTCTTTGCTTCCAGGACTTTCCTCTCCCTACTCCCTTCCTCCCAAGAGTCCAATTAAATTTATTTTCAGGTTTCTTTTTAAGTAAATTATGAAATTAAAGCAGCCTCTCAACTGTGGTGTGTGAGAAGGAGGCTCCCCACAGACATGTGTGTGGTGCAAGGGAAAACAAACTGCATGCAGACAGTAATGCCTTTGTTAAGCTAAGAGGTAGAGCAATTGCAGAACAACCTCCCTGACATACTGATGCAGGCTGGATCTATCCACCAAGCTTATTCTGGGGAAGATGTAAAAAGACAGACCAAAGGCTAGGGCTGACAATTGGTTCATGGGACACTTTGGGACTTCTGCTGAAGAATCCATCGCTAGAGGTGAGTCTTTGAGATTAAAGTCACTTGCATTTACTGTTGAAGGGCTGCTGCCTGCTTGCTGCCCAGCACTGATGCATTGAGCAGTCCATAAGAGCTGTGCCACAATGAAATACTTTTCTTAGTGTTTCTCAAGTTACATGAGTCAAAGCTGTCAAGCCTGGAAGTCTGGGATTTGGCTCCAAGTTTTGCTGGCTGCACTCCAATAAGTGGATACAGACGGATTTTACAGAAGTGGCCAGCAACCCCTAGCAGGGCAAAGAAAGGCCATTCCCACCCACACATAGCCTCTGCTCCCACCCCTCGAAAGCTCCTCCACTTGTTGCTGGGCTGCAGAGGTCAGTGCTGCATGAAGCTCTGGAGCACCTCGTCTGGAGGCTCCTGTCTTGGGTCACTGCTCTCTGAATGGCAACAGGTATAGAGTGACCCAAGGGATTAGACAGAAAGAGGCCACAGAAACTGTGCACGCACAGGCACATACACACACAAACACACAACTATCTGGCTAGACTTGGTGACCTCAGGGTAAAAATTTGTCTTGAGGAGGGATCTGAAGGTGGTTCACGGTCACTGCTACCTGGGTTCAAAGCCCAGTAAAGGACACCTCTTATATCCTGGAATTGGCTTGGATGAACAGCCAAGTTAGGGTTTGAGGTTGGTATCAGCGGTAGATCAGAGGAGGGTAAAGGCAGGGTAGTAAGAGATCAGCTTGTGATAAGTATGGAGGAGCCAAAGCATGAGCTCCCAGTTCAGTGATGAGGGTCTTTCAGGAACATTGGTGTGAAGCTCTGGAGTGTGGGCAGGAGTAGGCAGGGGAAGGGCTGCCAGGATGTTGGTTCATGGACCCAACCACAATGCTGGGTCTAGCACAGCAGTCCCATGGACTTCGATGATTCAGAAGTGGCGAGGAGGGGAATGTCTTGCTGAGACGAAACATCCTGCCCTGCTAGGAGCACAGGAACCTGTTGCTTCTGATGGTCAGCACTACTGGCCGGCAAATCTGGCAAAAGTGGTTAATGAGGGCCTTGACATGAAGTCTATCCTGACCCAGCTGTCTCCGCGGCTACTGAAACGCCATCCATAGGTTATCACAGTAAATGCTACCTGGGGTAATTTTCTCTTAAGGGCTTTTTCTCCTCCCTTCACCCAGTTAAAAGTTCAATAGAAACCAAAAACTCATTTCAGAGGGTGAAGGCTCTGAACACCCACGACTTTCGTTTGAAGCCAGCCTAGATGGACTGCTCTCAGAAACCCCTCCACCTTTCAACACCTGCACTGATAAATTAGCCTGTCAGGTGGAGGCTGCATCCTCAGCGGCAGACGTTGGGATGATGGTGTTTGACAATGACTGCACTGGAAAGAAATCCTTTCCATGGCAGTGATTTCTGTTTCGTCTGGAAGATTTAAGACTAAGCTATTAAGGAAACTTTTATTTCCCATACTACTGAAACACAATTTTAGAAAACGGGCATTGCACACCGTGTGAGAGAGGGAATTTTTTGGTTGGTTATTGTGACAGTGGATGCGGGATTTTACTTATTTGTTAGCTTCCAACGCCCCCTTCTGGCTTGTGTAAAAACACCAGCTTTCACAAGAAACGTCCTGCAATTCCCTTAGAAATAAAATAGTAAGGCAACCCCCCCATATTTATTGATGTTGACTCTGACCTACTTAAACGCATCCGACCTTCAAACAGAACCTGAGACCATTTTGGAAAGTGCGGATGCTGAATTAGAAGGAAAAGGATGCATTTGCTGCTTTCGGCTGGGTTAAAAGGGCAGATGGTGCGTGAAACCGAGCTGGCATGGAGAATGGTACAGTCGTTCTCTCTCTCTGCCTTTGACTCCCTAGCACTAGTTTATAGCTATTTCAATCATAATGCTGTGCTAAGAAACTTTAGTTCTATCGATTAAGTTCCACACTAATCACCTCTGACAGTCCGACCACACTTTCAATTGACAGGATTAACAAGTGTTCAAGCAGTTCATGTGCTGGAAGACAGACAAAGCAAATAACTGAGAGCCAGGCTCTGGCAAGGGAACTCATGGGGCAATGTAAGGGGGCAGAGCAGGAGGTGGGACCTGTTCAAACAAGTATCAAGCCAGAGTACCAAGTCAGAGCTTTGAGCAGGACAGAAACCCCTGTAGATATATTTCCTATACTCAGAAGCGCGCATATTTGCGTAAGATTGCAGTAATCAGGAGAATGAGAAGAAAATTGAGTGACGGGTATGGAATTACACTGAAGTTAACCAACTAACTGCTAGAGTGACCACTCTTGAATATAGCAAAAAATCATGCTGTATTTTCATGAAAAAAATTAAAATACAAGTGAAGCAATCCCTAAGGTGAAGTGGCACTCAAACAGAAGTGGGATGATCAAGTCTCAGTTTAAAAGTGAAGTCCTTCCTTCATGCTTTGCATAAATGACACCATCAAGCCCCCATATACCCAAGATTTTAAGTTAGCAGGTTTACAACCTTGATGAAAGTTCTGCCTCCTTGTAAGAAAAAGGTACCATTTCTTTCCTCCCAAGTCACTTAGGGGAGGCCCCAGGACCTTCCTCCTCACCCATTGGCTCTAACCCCATCTCATTATTCTTGTCAACTTTCCTCACTTCCATCCATTCTCAGTGATGGCAAAACCTTCTCCCTTAATTAATGTCAATATCTTAATTAATGGGTAAAGGGGCTCTTTCCCTCTCTCTGAATAACCTGTATCATCTTCTCCAGCATCCTGCTCAGGGCCCATAATGTGATACCAATGACAATTATCTATTTGTTGCTCCTATACTCTTATTTTTATTCCCTTCTGACTGATCATTTTGGTTGCCCAGCTTGAGATCTATCAAGAGACTGAAGGCTTGTACAGTGACTACTTAGCATTTCTTGGAAACCAGGCTCCTACTCACAAAGCAAACACCTTAAAAATAGTATAATTTAAAAATCACCAGTCACTTCTGGTGGAGACCCCCTCCAACCGGGAACAGAAATTGTTGTATGGGCAAAAACATGAAAATTATTAGTCTTCCTCCTTCATCTCTCTTAAGTTCTTAGTTCCTGCCTTCAGTTTTTGATATTCTCCTTAAAATTTGCATAATATGGAGCTGTATTAACTCTGTTATATTCCAGACTTGCAAGCAGCTCCCATTTTTTCTTTCTCTTAAGAAGATATAAAGTTCCCACATTTTTTATGCCTTGGAAAAGTATCAAACCAGAAAAGGAGGGACGCAAAGCAGAAGACCTGGGAGATGTCTGGGACTCAAACAGGACTGGCAGGTAACACAAAAGACTATAGAGAAGCCTTTGTTTTTCATGTTTTCCTTGAGTTGCTGGAGGGCTCTATCTGATGTCTTCCCTCCAAAATTTCTCCCTTAGCTGAACTAGCAGTGCATGTGCTGAATTCAGCTTGCCCGAAAGAAGCTCAGCCACGAGCAGCTGCTCAGTCACCCTCTTCACATGATCACCAGATGAGTCTGTCTCTCACGGAATTTGTGTCCCATCTTTAAAAATAAATACAACACAAATAAATGAAGTCTTGACTACAGTCACCAACCCTGACACACACGCAGATGTGACTATGCTTGAGTCAACAGCTACAAGATCAGCAGGCTGTAATTTCAAAGAGGCCCAAGACACCCAGGTTACTCAGAGGAGGAGAACACAAGCAGGAATGGTAGGAAGGTGCTGAGAAATGGCTAGGGAAATGAAATGATCTACAAGATGTCTTGCAGGAAGACCAGCTCATGAGGGAGGACCTCCTGATGTCCCCAGGGTGGCTCCAAGTAGCTTGCTATGAGTGCAGGGTCTGGCTTCAACCTGTGTCAATGGAGCACATTGTGCTTAGGGGATATACCCCCATGCCAAGCATTGGGTAGCACAGGACCAGACAGACAAGCCCCACAGACTTGGCTTAGGGCTCCTTCAAGATAACTGCAAGCAGCCTTCTGAGTTTTCCCCCGATGAACTGGGAGTCACTAGCTCCCTCTGCTAACCATGGCAGGCAGCAAAGGAACTGGGTACAGGGTAAAACAAAAAGAGCAGGAATTCACCACCTTCAAACAGTAAACCCTTTCCTGCCACACTGGTGATCCAGAGGTGGAAGCCGTGGAGAGCTGCACTGGCCCTGCAGCATGGCACAGCCTGGATTTTCCACCACACTGGGCAATGTGGGACGACGAGGTGAGGGGTAGAGGGGATGCTTTTGTTGGGTCTCAGGCAAAATTAAGTTTCCCCACATGCTTTCATTTTCTCCCCCAGCCTTCTGCCACTGAAAGCATTTCCTGGGGCTGACCAGAACATGCAAAGTTCTGCAGTTTCAGACATCTCTGCTCCTGTGCCCCAAGGTAGCTGCCTCTAGGGCAGGCTTTGCTTTAAGCAGCCTTTCCCTGATTCTCCAGCAGTGAACTCCATCACTTACCATGCTGGTCCATCTGAACTGGCAGAGTGAGTTACCTGCGTGTCAAGAAGAGAGACTCTCACGCTGCTGAGTACTAGATCAGTGATTTGGGCTGACTCTGCGTTACAGCTGAGCTATAACCTCATTCTCCCACCTCACCTGCCATTTCCAAGTAATTGCTTTTGGACAGATGGTAAGCTGTAGCATGGTTATGTGACTAGCAGCTTGGCTTTCTTCTCACTCCCCCAAAAGAAATCTGCTTCAGGTTATACAGAGATAGCTTATTTTTCCCTGCCCTGCTTCCCTTCCAGCACTACAAACCAGTTTACACAGAAGCCGATTGCTTCAACAACTAGAGAACTTCTCTGGCTGGGGACTACACACCTGTGCCTCTTGACATGCAAGTGGGCACAGCTGGACCAAAGCATGGAGGCACCTTTGTATAATCGCTGTTCTCGGGATAACCCAACAATGCATGTGCAATGCAACAACAGGCAAATGTGCAGGGATCCTGCTTGATGTTAACTGGCAGAGCCCATCCTGGTCAGGAAAAATTTCTTCTAACGCAAGCAAGGCCAGACTCAATAGTCTAATATTGAACATTACATATAATGTTCAATATAGGCAGAAATACATGGCATTCTGACTGTCTGAAATTGTTTCTTTCAGGCTTGTGTTCCCGAGATGGGTTGTTGAAAATATGATTTCCCTCAGTAGTTCCAGGCATTCAGGTGTGGTTCATCTTAAAAGGCTTATTTTCGGAAAATGCTATTTAATTTTTTTTTTTTTTTTAATAAGATTTCCATGTGGGTTTTTTTGCTCTGAAGTCTGCACATGTCAAGGGCATCACAAACCTAAGTTAGTGTGAGCAGCAGATTTCTCCCCCCCTCCTTTATTTCTAAGCTCATACAATATACATAAGCTTAAAACACTTAAGTGTTTTAATAAGTGTTCCTGCAGATGAGTTTGGAATTCAATGGCAAGAGAAGGCAGCAACCAGTGATTACATGCAGAGGAGACAACAGCTCATCTTCCTCTACTGAGCACATGCAGCATAGAGGTTTTCCCCAAGGGAGCATCTTGCCTGAGAATTCCCAGATCTGTCCTTCAAATAGGCAATAGATGATTGCAATAAATACAAAATGTATGTACATGCACTTATCCCTTACAGGTCTGCTCATCCATTAACATCCCCCAGCCTTCCAGGTCAAATGGATAGGAATTAATTTTCAACAGACTTTTGAAGTAGTTATCTATAATTTGCTTCCAGACAATATGTGTTTACTTTGCAAAATCAAATTCATGCTTGGAACCTGGAGCGAAACACAGCGGGCCCATAGAAAAAAAACTAGATGTGTACATTATAGAGAAACAATGGAAAGCAGTTCTACAAATCAGAATGACAATAGTCTATTTTGTGTACCGCTTGCTAAAAGCTACATGAACGTTATAACCAAAGCCCTTTTTATTCTTACTACTTTTGTCAAGAGAAGAGGAAATAAACCTAGTTTACTGCTAGAGGAATAAAGGCAGGGCCATAAATACTTACCATGCATCATAGTTATAGAAATAATATCTCCTCCTCTTAGAGCAGATGATGATCTTTCTTATAGTTCAGTAATGCAAAAAGGCTAACTATTCCTCAAACCTGCTTTGTTCTGCGCAATTTAGAGGTTTACCATTGCCGATTATGATCTCAAGTTGAAAGCATGCTGGAGGACAGAAGGAGACTACAATAAGGAGAAATCTCAGCTGCAGTTTTGCTAAAACCTGGTCAGGAACAGGAGAATAAAGTAGAATTTGTCAACCCAACTGTGGAGCATGCTCTCATTATTCTGTTCAAGGCATCCAGTTTTCACCACCTCTGCTGTAAAACGTTTTGATCAAAACTATGTTTTCGGTCAACAAAGTAGCAAATAGGTCTTTCAGTGCAATTCCCTATTTGAGAAGGATTTTGTCAGCAATTGACTGAGCAAATTCCCACTCACAATAACAGCTGTGAACCCTGCTGAGGGCATCTGTTGGGTAGTTAGTACTTGTTGGGAAGTATCTCACTTTAAGTGCGTTTTGTTTACAAAAGGAATTCCAACACTTTTTAACACAGTGTTAAAGATATTGTGCCTCCTGTTTGTTTACATATAATGTTCAATCCATGTTGTCTTTGTTCACTTGTACTGATTTTCCTCCCTACAGGGGGCTAACACATTGAAGGGCTTTTTTGATTGCCTTCAAGTTTCAATTGAGTTATAATAATAACAGTCTAGATACAGAAAGGTTATTAAATGAAATGTTATAAGAGACTGCTGGCCCAATTCTTTCCTTTCTAGCCAGAAAAAATAAGGAGAAACTCCATGGAAGATAAAATTCAAATGGATGTCAGAGTAAGCAGGACCTACAAGAATAGCTTCTGCACCAGTAGTGAGAGCAGAACAACCACCTCTCCTCCTGTGACTATCACTTTTTAAGGAGCACTGTCTGCTCAGACTCTCCTGTCCCTTTGCACACACTCCGCACTAAATTCCTTTGCCCTGCAGGGGCTGTTGGAACCATATTAATACTTTGGTACATAAGAAGGGATGCAAGCGTGAAGCAGATGCAAGCCTCTTTCAAGTTCTCTCGCCAATATAAAACCCAGGGATACAGAGCTCTGCAAAAGTGGGAAAAAAAAGGTCATGTCAGAGTATCTTTGTTAACAGCAGATCTCCAAAGCCTCTAAGGAAGTCTGTACTGTTATTTAAACAGTAAGCCCTTCCCCAGGCCTGACTCACCATCATTCATGTGGTAAATATGCAAACAAAGGTGGTTTAGGCATGAACAGCCCCAACCTCCAGTGATGAAGGAACCCTCCAGTGTACCCTATATGAGCAAGGCAGAAGTGCACATCAGTGTAGGGATGGACGATGATCCCAGGAACACACTGCCTAGCTCACCAGCAGAAGATCTGAGGCCGGTTCTTCCTCAAGTAATCTGAACGCCTTGAGACAGCAGAGGAGTATGGAGGCTATACTGCTTAGGCCTACTCTCTAACACGCACAAATGGGCATAAGTAAGAGCAGTATGCAGGGAAATCATCTCCTCTTTGTCTACAGAAGTTTGTCTACAAAAGTTGACCCCCATGACTTACATCTGTTTAACTACATACATGAATATTAAAATTCTTGCTTAAATACCTGCAGAACTGGTGTCCAGTCTGAAAAGTTCCTGACTGCAGAGATACCTCTTGCAGACATGTTTTAAAAGGAGACTGAAAAATGTTTAGGCTCGCACTCTTGTGGACACAGGGTAGGAGGACATTTCTACTACAGGTTGGCTCAAGTAGATGTTGCTTGTCAAGATAATACACGCTTCCTATGTATGTACAAAAGCAATGGCATGTTTTTGGACAACCACTCAGAAATTTTAGGAACAAAACAGCAGATACCACACAGCTGAATTCTGATGGTATGTGTCAGCAAGCTCAGTTTGAACATAAAAACACTGTTGTAAACACTTGCATTTGTGGAAAAGTGCTACAGATTACATGTTAACTATGCAAGGATTTAATTTTGGCTTCCATTTGCAAACTAATACCTTGTGTAGTAAAATGTTTTCCAGCAGTTACATGAACATGTAAGTTTAGAATAGCAGCAGAAGAAACCAGTGTAATAATTACCAGTACTCCTTTTTTGCAGGATCTCTCCCTTTTCCCTGTGTTCTTCCATAAAACTACATAGGAAATCTAGCAGGGTCAGTATTATGTTACTTTGGTGAGGACGTATTTCCTGTTCACATCTTGCTCCTCCATCCTATCCCAATTCTGAAATTATTTTCCAAATATATTTTCAAAGAGACGTGATTACCATTTCAGAAATACGTATCTGGCATAGCAGCTCACAAAAGTAAGCATTTATTTAATACCAAATAAAACTAAGCTCCTTCTGGGTGTAACTTGCAGATCCAAGGCCTAAATCTGTGTTTATGTAAGGTGATCTGGTGCTCCAGACTTATTCCTGGCATATACTGATGTGAAATGACAACCTAATGAGATTCTTACAAAATAATTTATTCATTTGCACACCAGATATGTTACTATTCTGTTTTAAGAGCCAGGGATTACGATGGTACTTTGCTTACTTTGTACTGAAATCCACAATAAATGAAAGCCTTCTGCTAAAAGATGTCATATTACAATACTTAAATTCTGCATTGGTATTGTTACCTGTAAAACACTGTGATTTGGTAGCGCTACCCCTTTACAGGGCTGTGGCTGAGTGACATGAATGAATAGAATGCAGACTTTCCTGGTATACATAGTTTTGCAGTGACTGAACCTCAAAAGCAAGGTAAGTCACCTGAATCAGATTTCCACAGTCTTCAAAATAAAGCACTAGCTGAAACTAGACCTTTGATGTATATTGAAAACACTGTAAGAAAGCAGGCACTCTAGAGAATTGACTCCACTTTTGAAAGGCTTATTATCTGTGTGTAGGATCTATGCATTTGCTATCACACTAACCTCACAGTCTTAATGCTGAGGATTAATATATGTACACTACAAATTCTGTACACACGGATATGACTATCTCATACAGCTGGTATTACGGTAACACTATCACTTTAATACTGCTAGTTTAATTTCTGGTTTTTCCTCGTTTCCTGTCTAATGTCAAAGATGTAATGTATAGATGAAGGATGACCAACTCTAAGCTTTTGCTTATCTACTGAATCTGATGCATATGGTTGTGAGCTCACAATGTTTAAGACAAAAAGATCTGAAGAAAACACCATCAATGTTTCAGAACAACTGCACACTGGTGACTTTTCTTAGTTGATTGAAAGTAATTCCCACTTATTGGGGAAAAACAGAAAATCAAAGCAAATCAGCAACAAAAATACCACAGGACTAAACTAAAAATATAAATGAAGAGTATCTTGCCAAAACCACATAAAATGAAGAAAGGCTTCCGCTAGTATGCAAGAACAGTGACATCTTGTGGGGGTTTTACACAAGTGAGTTTACAGAGGGACAGAGCAAACTAGTCTGCAATGTTGTGTAATTAAAAGACACACTACTTCAGTAGTTCATTTAATACATATACCATTAATAATATTTGGTAGAAATTAGGCTTTATTGCTTTTATAATGAGGAATTAAAATTTTTAAAAAAAGCAGATAAATAGCTAGTAAGAAAAACTTTCAAAACAAAAATTAATGGAGTGGAGTCCAAATAGCTCTGCAGCAGTTTCCTCTGCTCTCCCAGGAAGTAGTTGTATTTATCACTTAAATATTACTCATCCAATATAATAATGGCATAAGGGCAAAGTTGTAAGAGATTAAACAAGGAATTATGTTATAAAGGCATACAGTCAAACATAAAATGACATCCATATTAAGTGTTTTCAAAACACACACACATGAATATTTAATAAATAAAGCATGAAGAATTACACTGTTCCTCTCCACTGATTAATAGACTATGCCAAATTAGTTACACATATTTCTTGAGAAAGCAAAGCTATACCACAATGGAAAACTAAAATAATATATCCTACTTTCCAGTACAGTGTGCAAGATTTGGACCCCTCAGATTGTATCAGAGCATACGAGTTTCTGGAACAGATCTTCAACTGCTGTAAAGTGTCATAACTCAGCCAAGATACTCAACTCCGACAGTTTACAACAAGCAAAAATGTTTTGATTTTTTTTAAACAAATTTGCACCCAAACTAAGTTATAAAAACATAACATTTACAACTTGGAAGATGATAGATTTTCCTACCATAATGTTCATGTGTTCATCTTACTTTCTTTTACCTGAGTAACCTAAGTAAACAGATTACAAGGCAATTTAAACATATTAGCTAATACAAGGTTTACTGGACTTCTCATATATAGAAATGTACTTTGATGCTATTTGCAGTTTTACAAATACAAAGTGAGTAAGAATTTTAAAACATATTTACTGAGCAGCCATGTCTTTGATACCTGTACAGATCAATAGGTGCAGTGGAATTATGTACAGAATTTATAATTTAATTTTTAAACAGCTTTTGTGCAACCTGGCTGTAATGTGCATCTAAAGAACTGCTGTCAGCATCACAGATCTGTAATATTTAGTGGTGCCAGAAATGGAGAGTACAGAATAGGACAACAGCTCATAAAATACTGTCCTATGCAGACATCTGTACATAATTCAAATAGTGCATATTACTTAATGTCTGATGAGGAATAATAGTTAGCTGCTAATATAGACGTGGACATTTACAGGTATTAGGTTTGTTATAGTAAGTATGGACGAATGAACTTTTCCATATATAAACATTAAAGGAAAGGACTTGAATTAGGAAGTTATGTAATAATTAAAGAAGGGAAGTTTTGTAATAAATAACAAAACTTGCAATTCAACTTGCAGAAGATTAGTACAGTAGGAAAATATCCTTTACAGTAGCAAAAAATCCTTTACAGTAGCAATGAAACCATTCAGAAGCATTGTCAAATTGAAAGTAATTCAGTTTTATTTTATAATCATAGCAACTGAAAGTAAAAAAAAAAATCAACATGAAGATTTTATTTATTTATCTCTGATAGTCTTGTTAGTGTACTTCTGTGTTATTGTACCTGTCAGATGTTTCCTCCTCTTTTTGTGCTCTATTCGCTCTATCACTTTTGATTTTTTTTTTTTTTTTTTAATTTCTTTAGTCCAACACAAATCCATAGACACTAAAGCACAGCGTATGTGCAATTTGCAGACTGGTGTGAGTGAAAAACCATAGGAATAGAATTACTTTTAAGAGGTAAGCTTGGAGTAACTTGGAGGAGAAAATTTGCGCTTCAAGTACTTGAGAATGTAAAGTGGAAGACAGCTTACAACAGTGATTGCTGACACTTTCCACAGGAAGGTCACAGTTGTGATAAAGGCAACATCTGCAGAAACAAACAGGGAAAATAAGTAATGGGAGCTGATAACATGGAAACTGGAACTTCCATAATGCAAAGTCAATAAAACTTTCTTAATTGTTTGCTTATGCTATTGTTCAAGACCACGCAAAATTTAAAACAAAAAAAGGCAACAAAACAACAGAAAGAGAAAGTTAACCTCAACATTTTGTTTTTGCCAACTATTTTCTTTAGACAGGAACTTCAGAGTTCCTTTATGGTCCTTACACTGTTTGGCAGCACAAAATAATTTGAGGGGAAACAATCTCAGTTTAAAAGCAAGACTTTCTCATAATAAAAAGTTAAGCCAGCTTATTTTTCTACTAGTAAGAATGATTTTTACCCACTATAATACAAGTTCCCAACCAGAAATTCTGCTACCATTTTGGATCCTTTATTCCATATTCATATTATTTTTCTCTGAAACAGTCACAACAACTAGACTGAATGATTCTTAAAACCTTAGAGATTAAATGAGAGCCCAAAAATTTAAAGGGAAAACAATATAGTGATATTGCCACAAGCTACAGTGAAAAGCTATTTTTTGTGACTAACGTTAACAAGAATGGTGACACCCTACACTTGCTACTGAAATTTTTTGACCATATTTGCAATGGTCAGGTCGTACTTGATTATCATGGAAAGATCTCAGAACCCAGGTAACCTGAAGAATCGGGTTTTTTTTGCTTTTTTCTATTATTTACAAATGTGTATATTAAATAATTTACTACTCTTAATGAATTTTTAAAGACTTAAAAAAAAAAAACTTCAAGAAAAGTTAAACTTTACCTACCTAAGAAAGCTCCAAAAGACACTCTGCCTATACCTGTTTCACAAAGAGGGAGAATGAAAATGAAAGGATAGATTTACAGAACATACAAAAATTATGTGAACAGGTTAGCTATACAAAAAGGAAATGAAAAAGATGTTAGTAGCATTGCCTTTCACATGACAATCAGAATATTTTAAACAGCAATTAAACCAAAACATTTTGAAAATATAGAGATTTTATATTTGGTCATGTTTTAAAGTTGTAAGTAGGCAGGCAGTTTTCTTACATTTGACTTCAAGGTATAATTTACTGTATAAGCAACTTGATCAGAACTGTTTTAATGTGCATGAAAATTCACTTCAGAAAATGCTGTAAAGAAATGCTTTACTGCTCCAACTTTACTCATTAAAAATACTTTGTATATTAGATTTCAATGCATAAACTTGTTACACAGTTTTAGCCGAAGCCTGCTTAGACATACTAAAAGCCTATGTAACATATCATAGACACATGCCTAATAAGGCCATTGTGTGCAATTAATTCAGAAACCTAAAAACTGATTTACTTCGAGTCAGAGCTGTAGAGCAGTATCACGTATTTTTACCTTTCTAATCCGAGTGCCCTGTCATATTTACGATATCATTTCTTTGGGAAAAGATGATGTTTGTAAGTAACATCACTGAAAGAAACAGTTTATTTGCTGATGAAGCCAAGCACTATTAGACTGGATTGCTTTCCCTGGTACATGGAAGTTGTTCGATGCCTTGAACTGTAAACCATAACTTGGGTTTATACTACAGTACATGCACAAAAAAAGGCTCCTTCCCCCCAGTTATAATGTGACAGATTAAATAAGAGTAAAGCATTAAGCAGAAGTAAGACTAACTGAAATGCATTTTCTCAGATTAACTGATTAATAACACACAGTAAAATACATCTTTACAAAAGCTCATGAAATCACAGCCTTTTCAGTACTGATGAAAAACATGGAAGTTAAGTCCCCAGGCTGCAAGAAGCCATGCAACCATTTACTTACTCAGTTGCTTGGACTTGAGCAGCAAATACATGAGGATAGTAAAGCACTCCCCTTTACAGAAAGGTTTGCAAGAAATAAAGTCACTGCAGTTTTTACACATCTGTGAAGACCACTTAAAGGTGTTTCTCACTGAACACCACCTACAAAGGATGGAAGGACTGGCTGTCACCAATACCAAAGACTTGTAAAGTTGAAGCAGCAAGTTCTGCTTTATGAAGTTCCTGGAAGTTTGGACTAAAGAGCCAGTACCTGTATCTGTTCTTGCTTGTTCCTTTCATTTGTAATCTGGCTGTGGAGATTCAGGAATCAACCCAATGATCTCTATTAAAGAGTCTGTGCATCAGTGTCAGAGAAAAGAAAAAGGTACTCTGGCAAACCTGAAATAATGTACAATACAAGTACCAAGCCCAGCAGGGTTGTTTCTTCATTAGAATTTGACTCCTGAGAAATCTGGGAAGTAACAGAACACCTGGGACAGGCAGTGAAGCATTTACTGATTAAAAAAATAATTATATAATGTACTACCCTAGTGTGGAACACTTGGGACATGAGACAGTGAAAGCAGAACTATGAGACTCCTAGAAACTACCACATAACATTTAATTCTGCTATGAGAAGTGACAACTGAAGAAGGGCAACTCCTTACTCATCAGCTCCTGGAAAACAGAGAGAGGAGGAGCTGGATTCTACACCTTGTGAGGTATAACCAAAGTTGTTACATATATTTCTGTAAAAGTTACATTTGTAAAATTACACTAACAGAGTTGTTTTTACTGAAGGATAATTTGATATAAAAAGAAATATGTATTACTTTGATGCTTAGATCCTTGACTGCTAAGATTTGCAGTTAAAATGTGTTCTTTCATCTTGTGAACTATGAAAAATCAGAACCTTAAGACACAGTATGGCATACTGCAATTTAAAACAAAGTGAGCTTAATATAATAATGAAACAATGATTCTTATATAAAGTATCTATCCTAATAGCCTTCTGCCTCACTCTCTGGCAATACTTCAGCTCTTTTAAGCTTGTGGGTTAGATCTAATGAGGTCCACTTGGTATGGCATACAAAATAACTCACCAACTCAGTGAAAGGTCCTGATTTTTTAAAATCATATCCATTTCAGCAGTGCAAATCTCAAAGCCAATTTAAGGTATGCAGTTTGGACTGTCAAGATCAGATCAACAATGGGAAAAGCATACATGGTTTGAGTAAAGTTTATAATCTAGATAAATCATACTAACAGGAATAAAGATTTTCAAACTCTAGGAGAAAAGCATAAGATACTATTTTAACCCAACATTAATTAAGCCTAATTTCAACTCGGTCATATTTCTTACGGAGAACGCTGTATTTCACAAAGCGTAACATCCCCTACTCTTAATAAAAAAGAGAAAAAAAGATATTAAAAATATAAAGCACAGTTCTTTGCTAAAATACTTTTACTCACCAAAGTATTCATTTAGAAATGCAAGAGAGGCCACATAGCAGCCAAGACTGAGGAATTCAGCCACCACCATTAACCAGTGCCATGTTCGTATCGTCAGTGCAACCATCAAGAGCTCAGTCAAGATTAGGGCAGTGAAGGAAATGGCGACGACATGTACAAATTCAGATTCAAAAAGCAGCAGGGCTCCATACATCAGAATACCACCTAGGAAAGGCACACGAAGTTAACAATACACTGAGCAATGACATTTCAGTGTACTAGTTTTTACAACTGCACACTGAACATTTGATTGCTTATTATGAAAACTTGCCCAGTAATTGTTTTTATAAGGTAAAAACATTGATCTTTCTAAAATAACAGAAGTGATATTTACTGTACATTGTGCATGTGAAATGAAACAACCAAAGTAAAGCTGTAAAGAAATAAAACTATTACAAAATTAAACACCTTTTAGTGCAATATATCTGAGGAATTGTTAATCAACCTCATTTTGTCAAGTGCTACAAATAAATGCGATATTGTTGAAAGTGTAATTACTTTCAACTGACTACATAATTCAGATTTCTTCAACAGTACTTCTGTCATTCCATGAAAGAAAACTACTGTGTAAATATATGCAATGGGATAAGCACTCATTAAAATTTTTCTGGATTAGCATTTAATTAAAAACATGTCCTTTTTTAGGTGACATGCATCAATAAAAATACCAATCCACACCGTGTTTTGAATTGGCCTGGCACACTACAGGAATATCGATTTACGAGATAAACAGAAAGCAATATATATAGCTGCTGATGAAATGTTAAGCTTTGGGAATTCAACCTGCAGCTGAAAGACAATATTGCTAATAGCAGACAAAAAATTCTTAGTTCAATAAAATTAGGACTCTCTCCTACCTTGGTAAATACTGATTAAAACCCAGATGAGGAAGGTCTTAAATGACAAAGATCTTCCCTAAGGGAAACAAGTGAGAGGACAGTTAAACACAACTTTAAAAAACAATAAATCTACTCAGTTCATATATTTTTAATAGTTAATCACTAGAGACACATTTTTCAAGTAAAACAAGCAGTCTTTGAAGTGATATAGGCTAAAAAGCTTCTACTTGTTTTTATGATTCTTCATTGCAAACTTGTATAGAAATTGCACAAAGTCTAAATTTGGAGGTAGGACAGTTAAGGCCTTAAAGATACTTTACCTTGCAATTCTCTCACTGGTTTTCAGAGGGATAATTACAGTAAAATTAGTTTATTTTTTATTTAAAATGTTTTTATGTCTGTTTTGTAAAATGTAGTCTTCAAGAAAAATAGCACTGTGTACCTACTGACCTAAACCTCAAGCAAAACTGTAGTTACTAGTCAATTCTGAATGTTGGATAAACTGTCTATTTGCATTCACAGAATAAACATATGACTACCATAAGTTTTCAGCAAGTAACTATTACCAAATACATTTTAAATCTTGTGATTGTGAATGTTATAGATTGAAACATATGCATAAATCAAAGAATAAATGCTGTACATGTGCATATGACTCTTGCATTCTGTGAGGGTACTGATGAAATAAGTTAGAATTGTAGAGTTGAAAGGATACACATTTAAAAGCATAAAACAGCAAACGAAGCAGCCATTTTGGCACAAAAGAAGTGATCACTGGAACAGGGAAGAATCAGCACTTTACAAAGAAATGTGCTTCATTGCTGTAGAAAGGGATGAATTAACTCTTTCTATTACTTCAATATAGGCTAAAACATTTTCTTGGATAGATACAGTTCATGGCAAGGTGCTAAAGACATTTTCATAATTCTGTTTATAGTCTAGAATGTTGGTGATGGACTGAACATATGGGGAAAAAAAATCTCGTATAAGCACAAAGAAACATTAGATTTTTTTTTTTTCTCCTATGAGTGCCTACTCATTTTCTTTTCAGTACTGGACACTGCTTCCACCTTTGACCATAGCTCCCAATTAGCAAGATTTGTGAAGTAAGAATGAGCTTGAGTTTTGGTTCACCTTTATGGAACTAGAAGGGGCAAGTCACTCCTGAGCCTCTAGGGAATGTTGCACAACAGGCTGTGAATCATTTTCAGATGGAAGCAGGAAGCCATCTTACTTATACTTCCTTTCAAATTTTCATCAGCTTTTCTAGCTCTAACTCTGTAGGAACCACAGTAACAGTAATATTGAATCAGTGTGTCCTCCAGGGTATGTAGCCACACCTGTGTCTCTGAACCTTGCTAATTTTCTCTTCTTGCACCAGAGCAAGAGTCTGTCAATGACTTGTGCCAATGTATCTTACTCTCTTAAAAATCTAAAGAGCATTTTCATCACTAGCATATCCCAGAAAAGAAATCAATTCCTAGGAATACAATTATAGTCCGTGTCAACACGTGTTTGAATAACACTAGCTGAATAGCACCGGTAGAGATTTGCAATTAAGAGTCCATAATTTGAAAAGCGATGTGCAGAAATACATAGGCTTCATAGTGTCATGACTAAGGCAGCATGATCATAAATTGTTCTAATAAATACTCGCAATAAGATCACCTTGTAATAGTCAAATGTAGCACATAACTTTTTGTACTACTCATCCATAATCATTCATTGATCATCATCTGCCCCACACAATGGACTGAACTGTACTCTCCAGTTTCTCCGCATTCTCTTTTTTTTCCTTCTGAAGAGAATTATTTGGGTTCTACTTATTTAATATTCACAGAAGTGCAACATAAGCTGGGAAAGCCAGTGATTCAGCATCTCCAAGAACTGTCATTTAAGCCTAAACAAAAAACTTAGCCTGTATTCATTTACCCATCCTGGGCAGTTTCTGAGTACAGGTTAACTTCTATCTTTGGAAATAAGGTGCTTCCAAGGTCCATCGATGGGTTTCCACAGGCAAGCTTACAACTGCCTTTAGCAGGTGTAAGGCCATGCTTTTCTGAGATTAATCATAGGCTGAAATCTCACAAAGAAACTTTAAAGATTCAGAAGAGGACAAAGAGAGAATCAAGATCTCCAAGAGATGAGAAAAAATTCTCCCAGACTAACATAGCTAATAGCTAATTTAGTACAATTAAAAAGACAAAGGCTCTGAAAAGTTTGGACCCTCTTCGACTACGCTCAAAGTTTGGCTTTTGAACTTTTAGACACATCTTCAAAAGAATCTACTATCCCTAAAAATACTATCTGCTTCTGCCTTGGATCACAACTTTTCTAGCTGACAGTTTAAGATGGAGCAGAAGTACTTTTCAAAAAACCTTATGAAAACAGAATCTTGAGATTTGTTTCACTTTTGTGGGAGAGATTATACACTTTCATTGTTTGCAGGTATGTGCAAACACACAGAAAGCAGTATCTACAGATGATTCAGTTAACGTATAGCGGTTATCAAGATCTGTTATTTAAAGAAAGTCAGCTTTTGGAGAGGTCAGTAGTAATTTCGGGGGGGGGGGGGGGGGGGGGGGGAGCAGAATCTATAAATTAATCTACCAGTTAAAAAGGAGCTGTGAAAAAGCAAGCATAAATAACTCCAGATCAGAGATCCTGGGGCCAGACTGAAAGCAACTTTTACATCAACATACCTTCATGTTTGAATTATTTCAGTCCAACCATTGGTGACTTAACAAATGTATTAATAAAACTCAGTGGAACATTTGGTACCATGGATTATTTTCATAGTACAAAAGTCTGCATTACATTAGCTGTGCATCTGTCTTGCATGGAATACCTTAAGAAAATGACTGTAAGAATTCCCAGTCTTGCACACTGGAGATTTCAGCATTTGTTCATATCAGAGCACTGAGGACATTCGTACCTTCGTGAGATCCTTATAAAGTTCTGGATATAGCAATGCCATTTCTGGCTTCACATCCTGATCCAATACTAGAGAAAAGACTGGAAACATAGTATATATGGTTGCGTACCTAGGGGAAAGGAAAGCACATAAATTGACACTTTTGTATGACATGATTTTAAACTGATCTACTGAGTTCCATTATTCTTTTTATGTAAGTGGAATTAAACTGATTCTTCTACCCAATACTGAGGCAGCTTACCAATACATCTTTACACGTGCAACCTGCTCTTGTGCTTCCAAGAGCTGCCAGTTGTGAGAAGTTACAGAGCTTTTATACATTCAAAAACAGTAAATACATTTATTTCTTACATATATATAGCACCCAAGCTTATAATCTGTTACCATACTCCCTGTGCACTTGCACTTTGGACAACCAGTTCAAAGACTTGACATTTAAATTCATCCACAGACGATGGCATGAAAACTGAAGAAAAAACAAGCACTATATTCCAGACCTCATGGTATAGGTAGATGGATGAACAAAAGCCTTAACAACTCTGTAGGTGGCTTTGGATTTCAGTATGCACATGCCAGATGTATACTTTAGTATGTACTTTCCTAGAACTTAGCACAAGTATTTACAAACATTTTGGAGAGGTCTACTGCTTGCCTCTGCAGACTGTGGTATAATCAGACCTTGATTTGACTACGATTTAAGTTACTATTGATTTAAGTTGTTACTGTTTACAAGTATAAAAGAACCTCTTAGGACAGAAGGGGCAGTGAGCAGGGACAAACACAAATATATGCATATCCCTCAGCTGTATGACTTGGGGAACCATATTACTAAAGCAGCTTCTTCAACAAGACCAGGGTGCTCGTAATCCTGCATACATTCACCTGAACAGAAATCTATGTGGCAGACTTGGGTAGTGCACTCTCAGAGGAAATTTCATAGTCAGTAGCTTCAGCTCCATTTTTAACAGAAAAATCTGTGATTCCCACTGAGGCTTGTATGGCTATCTGTGTAACAGCTGAAACTGGTCTGGGAGATTTCCTCTATTGTTTTCACCCCGTATGTGAAAAAGGTTATATGGTATCTTCGTCTAAGGCTATGCAGATCCCTCTCTTCAAAGAACTGATAATGAGGCTTCCTCCCTCATATTCAACCTAGTTTGACTCTTCTTTGTAGACTCATTCCAGGTTTTGGTAGCATACCAATGAGAAATGTATGAAAAACGTGGCAGACACCAACTACATGATGTTATTTAAGAAGGTAGTTTGCTATATTTATTACCAGACATTGTAACTGTTGGTTTTGACTTACCCTACCATTAGGAATCCTTGGTACAAAGGAACAGACGCGAAATAGAAGACTGATGAAAATACAGCCTACAAAAAACAGATAATTATATATATTTAATATAATGCTATATACAAAACATTACAATAAAGAACAAAACAACAATATTGGTTAAGATTTTGTGACATTTCAAAGACAGACATAGTGTTTTTAACTATTCAGAAAACAAAGTTTTAAATACCTGCATAGTTGAAATAATAAGGCCTCGGTGCATGACAAATTGACCAAGTGCTGCTGATCTTTTGTAACTGTTTCGACCATGTACCATCAAGAGCCTACCTATGTGTTTAAACTGTGTGATAGAAAAGTCAGCTGCTAGGGAAGCTTGTTTTCCTTCCTAGAACAAAATTAAAATATTCCAAATATGAAACCCAGTGTAAAACATTGTTTCAAAATTCTAAGTGATAATTAATTTTAAAAGTCAAGTTTGCTCCTCCTTCAGAAATCAACACTGCAACAAGACACAAAGGACATTTTTTTGTGCATATTCTAAGATGCAGTGGCTGTAACAAATCAGTAACAGTAACAAATCAAACTGTAACAAGTTTAATTGCCTATCTTGCTTCTTTCCGGTATGTTTTCTGCTTTTCTTGCTTTTTATATTTAAAAAGATAAAGCAGAGGACATAAAAGCAAAGAAAATATTAGTTCAAAGACTAAGCATTTTTATCATCTTACAGCATACTTTAATTAGAAATGATCAATTCACTACTGTTTAAGAATAAAGCTTCTAATCCCATGTTACTATACTACTATGTGGCACACATTTGACAATGAAACTGTTAACATTACCTTGCCTTCAATTCCAATTCCACAGTCTGCTGCTTGGATCATGCTGACATCATTTCCTCCATCACCTGGAAAATGTCACTGCAATATTCAGCTCTTCAGAGGTTTTACTATCCTGGCCTTACAGTATTTTAGAAACCTCTTATATACATTCTTAACATATATAAACCTCTTAATATAAATTCTTAGAATTAATCTATGGATTATGATTAATTACTTCAGCAATCAAGACTTTTTCCTATGGAATAAAGAAGATAACCACACCTTTCTCATGGAATGGCATTTTGTTACAGCTACATAACACCTGGCGGTTGATGAAGTCTGTTTGGTTTTGTTTCAACTATTTTTCAATGGTGCCATCTACTGCTTAAGTTTATTACACGTTTTCGCTACCGCAAATGAAGATGGTGCCAATAGTTACCTATTGCACACGTGCGTTTTCCAGTGTGGTGCTGTAAGAGTTTCACAATATGAGCTTTTTGGGTGGGAGAACATCGGCAGCACACTACAGCAGGACACTGACAAGCCAACTCTACAAATTCATGCTCGTAATACTTCAGACAAACCTAAGGAAAAAAATACACGCGCATTTACTTACAATTAAATATTACTATGTGTAGTCTAACACAAAAACACAGTATAAAGAATTCTTTTATGAAGTTTTGCTTGCACAACATCTATCTGGGAGAAAAAAGCCACATTCTCCTGACTGTGGCTTTACTATTTTAAACTGACATTCTCTTTCATTAAGAGAGTCAACACGCTCTGGGGTTAAGAGAAGAGACAATACTAAAGCACGCTGCATACAAATTCCATTCTGTTACCACACAGGAGACCAGAGAACCAATAACATTTGCCCATCTAGAACATATATCCTCTAATTAGCACTCAGTGAAAAGCAAAAGTATCTCTAAGGACAACTTAAAGTATGGGCAAATATTGGAAAAAAGTTTAAGAGCATGAAGACACCGATACTTTACTTTTTGAACATAAGCATACAGATAAATGTAATTTGACAGAAACCAAGTTCTTACCTCAAGTGAGTCCCCAGATATCACCAAGGCACAGTCATGCTTCCTCCTAAAGGCATTGAGTTCTAAGTGAGCCTCTCCTCGAGTGGTAACCTTCAATAAAAAACACTTAAAAGATTTTGTTATATTCTTTAAAAAAACCTGCCTAAATAAATCAGGGTTTGAGAACTCACACCCAGAAGGCCTTGGTTCTTCAACAAGTGTTTTATCCCAGTGCAAGCCTGATACCCATGGGATGTGACTACAAGCCTTGAATCTTATGGAGTGAAAAAGTAATCCTCAAACAAGGAAAATCTATGTAGTCAGTTTAACTGATTCCTCACCAAAGTAGACCAGGGCTAAAAAATTAATGAATTAATGACATTAAAATATCTTAAGTTCAAGCTAACCTGAGTCTTTCCATCTTGGCAGGGCTACAGAAAAAACAGACAAAAAACCAAGCAAACCCCAAAACTTTTATTTATTAACCAGTAAAATATATTCTTAGAATAATGTAAAATGTTCATATTAATAGTTCCTTCAGTTTGAGTAAGTAGACACAGATTTCAAAGGCACATAAAAATGCTCACTAGTACTAATCCTTTTGGATGTTGCATTAAGTATGCAAGCAGGATCAAGTGGCACAATACAAAAGAACTACATCATAGATTTTTTTATTTATTTACATAATTATTGTTTCAGAAAGGCCCAGCTGTGAAATGCAAAAAATGGTCAAAGGTTACCAAATGGATTTTGGGAGGTTTTGAGTTAAATTTGAAAAGGTTTGGTTTGATTTTTGGAAGGTTTGGTTAAATTTGAAAAATTTAAATTATAACCAGATTTTGAGGAGACTGGCACTTTTTAGTTTTTTTCCAATAAAAGATCAATGTATTTTAGAGCTATCATGCAAGACAAAGTTCCAAGCACAGAATAAAACACAAACTCTGATTACACTTCTAATTTTAGCTCTGTCAGCACTTTGATTAAATAACTTTTAAAATATATGAGTCTTAATTACACTGAACATGAAGCTTTGTCTTTGGCCCACTACTTCCCAGAATCAGATGCAGTCCAAAGACCTTTCTCCCTCCAGATAGGCTCTACTACACATAAAATTTGGGTTACATTAAAAAGCACCTGCAAACAGAAAAACCCATACACATGCCCCAGTTCAGATTTTTTTCCTCCTTTCCCACAACTAAACATTTAAAGAGAAAGCTCCTTGTCTGCCAACCATTAAGAACCCCAGATTGCATTGGACCATTATAATCTTTTTGCATTACAGAGATTAAGAGATGTCAGCATCTGGCACACACTGATGAGCAGTAATTGCCCTCTCTGTTCTACCTTTCACCTAACAGAGGTATTTTTTTTTAATTTGTAATTACCTCTAGAATAATTTATCAGTTAATTTCATTAGAAAATGAAGAAGCTGAGGCTTCTAAGAATAAAAAGGAAGAGCGTTAAAAACCAAATGCATCTTTTTTGGAAGCCAAAGTAGTACATAATTTTTTATTTACTAATTTATAACTAAAATAGACATGTTAGAGTGCCTGGTATTTTCTTGCATTAATCCTAGTAGTTATTTCTTTGCAACAAATACAGCCACAGAAATAATTCTGTATAAATCCATTTTCTAACTAATTTAAAACTTTGTGTACTCTAAGTTAACACAGTTTTATGCTGATCTCTTATCACCAGTCAAGGTAATGAAAATAAAAATCTGACTCAACTAAATAGAATTTGTTCAGGAAGACTTAATTTGTAGTGTTACAACATGGAAAGGTCAACAAAAATTGATCTGAAGTTTTATCAGAAGCATTAATAATTTAATTGCAAATAGTAGTCTGCAGGGCCTAATTTGCCATTCTGATGCTTCAGAAGAAACTACATTTACATGTAAATTATATTCATATAATTATTTCTGTAGGTACAAGGGGTTCATTTAGAACAAACACAGACATATTACATCTGATCACACAGCATCAATCAACGCCTGGAAAATCTATTTTTGTTTGGCTTCTTAGAGTTGATGCTATGCAAATATAACCAAAATGTATAGAAAAAGATACGCAGTTTACCTTTCTAACAGTTATCTTAAACAGCCTGTTAATAAAATGCAAATATATACCATGATATACAAAAAAAAATATCAAATTTTCTCATACTGATTTGAACTACATCTATACAGAGGACATTGGCATCATAGTTTAATTCAGGATTAATTCTGCTTGAGTGTAAAGAGTTCTATTAATGAAAATGCTAGAACAAGCAATAACCACATTCAGGTAGCCTAAATTCATGGACACTCTTTCCTACTGGCTCAGCACCTCACATAAACCGCTCTCCATCATTATTCAGAGGTACCTTACTATGTCCATTGTATAAGTGAAGAGTGTAAAACGCATGTAGAACCTGGGTCACCGGAACATGGCTGCAAACATTTCTGTAGCATATCAACAAATCTAGAAACAAGCATGCTTAAACAGAAGCAATACTTTATAATTCTACATCCTCGAATAACAACCTAAGTACTACTCTCTTGACCATTATTGTGACACTCAGTACAATAACCCGTCAATTTTCAACAAGCAGCCAACTACTAATCAAATAAAGCAGCGTTATTAGCTGTCCTTTGATGAACCAACAAAAAATTTGGAACTATACTTACAGGTCTGAAAATGTGAATATCTTGAGTCCTAGACACTAAATGAGAACTTTTCGCAATGCAAGTTGCTGTCTCCAGTTTATCTCCCGTTAACATCCATATCTGCAAAACAATGTAAAAGTTTACTCCATTGGACATTAATGTGTCTGTTCTCCATATCTAAATGATATCTCTCTCCAACCTTTTTCTGGTACCTTTTGGGATTAGATTACCAGAGAAAATATACCGATATGTGCATTTTTAACTAAAATTAATGAGCAGTTTTTAATGCAGTAACACATAAAGCAGAAAAGAACTGTCTCTACTTCAGGCAGCTCCATTCCCCTTCCCTTCTCACAAGGGCCAATGTCTCAATTTACATGAAGACAAGGTGAAACTCTGGGGTAACCCACTGGCATAGCTGAACAGCAGGGAAAGCATAAAAGCCTTTCCCTATGGCCCCAATACTACCTTGATCAAAAGAGTGAGGATGCAGACAACTACAAGAGAGAACATTTGTCACCAAAACGATGTGACACAACAGTCTGTGACCCTAGTGAGAATCTATCAGAAAGCAGCAGCCAAGCAATGAGACAACATATCCTGGAGGAAGAGCTACAGTCCCAACACTCCAAAGACATCCTGCCCACACAGAACTGGGATAAAGGCATTAAAGTTAAGGAATAAGGTTGAGGATCCATCTGTTCTTAAAGCGAGACAGCTCGATCTCCCTCAGCCCCTTAACACCAAGACAGTTGAAGGACATCTGGATGAAATACAACTTAGCCCGAGACCAAACAGAAGAGACCACACCGGAAGAATGACTTAAGCTGCAGGAGTTATTACTGGATAGTTACTAAGTTAACAGTTGCAATTTTATTAAACGGTAAGCCTCTGTCTCCCTCTTTTCCTGTACATCTCAGGTAAGATCCTTTTCATTAGTGTCCACGTTGGTCAATGAATGGACAAAAGACTCATGTTTTCTCATCAGTAACCAAGTAATCTATAATTTTATGACCTATCTACAGCTACTATTGTGTTTCCAGCCTGCTATAATGTTGGTTATAATTAAAGCCAGAACAGTTTTAATGCTCTGAAATCCTAGAACTAATCATTAAAAAAAAAAACCAAACAAAAAACCACACAACTAAAAATTGTCCCACTGTTCTACTCCTATTTGTAGCAGGATATACCTAACAGTCAGAAGTGACCACATATAGAAGAAATACCAAGAGCAAACAAGAAAACACTATACATGAAGTACTAATGTATAAGTACTTTGCATTAGTCACACCATAGTAAAAAGAAATTCGATGTAATCATAAGGCTTTAATCCATACATCTATTTTTCTAACTGTGCACACCACTGCATTACCAGCTAATTCATCAGAAAGCCTTTGGGGAACAAAGATTAATTAAAAACAGAATAACAAAATAGCAGACATGGAAAGGGGCCTCTGGAGATTATCTAGTCCAACTCCCCTGCTCAAAGCAGGGTCAACTACAGCAGGCTGCTCAGGACCATGTCAAGACAGTTTTGACCATCTCCAAGGATGGAGGCTCCAGAAACCCTCTGGGAGACCTGCTCCAGTATTTGAACACACTCACAGTAAAAATGTTCTTATATTCAAATGGAACTTCCTTTATTTCAGTTTGCATCCATTGCCTCTTGTGCTTTCACTGTGCACCACTGAAAAGAGCCTTGCTCTGTCCTCTTTGCATCCTCCCTTCAGGTATTTACAGACATTAATAAGATCCTCCTGAGCCTGCTGAACTTCATCCTTTCATAACTACTGTGGGTGGCCAAGGCTATCCTCTCAACCAGCTTTCATATCCCTGACCAATTGCTCCTTGTTTGTAAGGACTAGTAGAGCATCTCTCCTTGTTGATTCCTCAGTCACCTGTGTCAGGAAATTATTGTCATTGCAATCCAAAATTCTCCCTGTTTGCTTGTGCCCTCCTGTGTTGCCCTTCCAGCAGATACTGGGGTGGTTAAAGTCCAGCACAAGGACCAGCATGTGCAAATATGAGGCTTCTTCCAGTTGTCTGAAGAAGGCCTCTTTTACTACTTCTTGATCAGGCAGTCTGTAGCAGACACTCACCATAATGTTGTCCCCATTGGTCTGCCCACTAATTCTAACCCATGAATTCTCAACTGGCTCATTGTTTGTCCCAAGGCAGAGCTCCATATATTCCCGCTCCTCTCTCACGTAAAGGGAGATTTCCCATGCTTGCTGCAAAGCAAAATTACTTACCCTCCTTCTCAGGCTAAGAAAACCCATTGTATCTGATTCAGTTTAACCAATGCAAAGTCAACTCCCCTTTTCTGTGCGAAGTTTGACACTCTGCTTCACACAAAATGCATATAATCTTTCCCACTCCCCTCAGATATTGCTCGTATCTTTACTTCAAATCCTCTTTCAAAAAATGTATTACTTCTAAATGTGCAGTTGATAGCTGTCTAGCATAGCCTGCCTATGAGCAAAACACAGCACAAACTCTTGTGCAAAGCTTTTGATGCTGTCCCTTTAACATGACTTGAACAAACTCCAAGGGCAGTTCTGAATTCTAGTTCAAACAATTTACCTTTTGATCTTTGCTGAGACTTCTCGTGAGCGCCAAGCCTGAAAACACTGTTATCATACGAATCTTGTGCCCACCTAATTTAGTGTCAGCTAGGACAGTTTACTGTAGACAGTCAGGGGATAAATGACTGGGAGTCACATACACTTATCCATTGGTAGTTTTCCTACAGAAGTAAGCTTAAGATCAATGAAACCTGTGGTGGACAAGGGAACTTCACACACAATGTCTTGTTTGTTTCTGCTAGCTCATGCCCAGAATGTGCTTAGGACTTGGCATATTTCTTACTTTGAAGGAACCTGAATATAGACAAATATAATTCATGTCCTGTTAAAAAAAGTTAATAAATGATAACCTGTTATGTTAGCAGTATGCGTTTAGTACCTTTATTCCAGCATTTCTTAGCATCTCTAGAGTTGGTCTAACATCTGCTTGCAGCTGATCTTCTACTCCAGTGAGACACAGCAATTCCATTTCTCGCTCCAAACTCTCTACAACAGCAGCAACCTTCAGGTTTCTATCATGTATGCTTAACTTCGCTTGGTTATATCGACTCTGTTTACAAACACAAAACCACTTTGAGTTTCCTATGACTCGAAGTATACATTCAGTCTACCAATCAGTTACAATATGGATTCATTAGACTAAATATTTGTCTTTAAATATATCTTTTAATCTTGTTCTTCATTAAAGAGCAAATTTTACTTTACACCTAATGTTATACATGTTTTTTCTGGCAAAATCACCTCAAGAGAATGCCTCCTGAAGAACTATTAAGAATTAGGCATTGCAATATCTAAGCAGGAACTGCCCTTATCTTTGAGAACAAGTAGATTTTTTTTAGGTCATGCTGAAGCTACAGAATTAACATTATGCTAGCTTCTGGGAAAACACTGTCCACTCACATAATAAAGCAAAACAGTATCCTATGTACGACTGCAGAACAATCACTAACAAATGACAAAATCTCTAGTAGACTGTATGCCATACCTCAACTATCAGTATTTTAAATATGAATCATCTTTTTTGCCACCTTAATAGAATAAAAAAAAGAGGAACATTCCCCTGAAGTAACTAAATATGGTGAACCACAAGATCACTCTGTCCCTTCATACCTCAAAATCTTGATACTGTTCTTCAGTCAGTGATTTTTTGGCAACAACCAGCGTACGCAGTCCTTCTCGTGCCATATTACCACACTAAATGGACCAAATCACAGAGCAGTTATGCTAATATTCAATCGTATGTACCCGTTTTATACTATATGCTAAGAGGGAATATCTGTACCATAACTTTTGGTGTTTCTTTAGACTCTTAGATTATTTTTGAGAAGCCACAAACAAAATAAAAAGAAAGTATACTTCAGGTCCCCCAAATGAAGTGGCATGCTATTGGTAAGCCAATTAGATTTTCTCTCCTAGCTTAAAGAAAATCTCTTTTAGGTTGAAGCTTTAAATAAATTAAAACTATTTTTGAGGCACGTAACAGAGCCTCATTTTCTTTTTCTGCTGAACATACCTCTTATCAGAAAAAATATCTACACATTAAAAATAGCCATGGAATAGCATGTCTTAATGAAAAACAATGCTGTCCAGTGCAAAACACTTATTGATTTGACCTCATAAAGCTAAATAAATTAAACAAGTATTTTACAATTAATTGTGCATCATTATCGCCAAAAGTAATTTTTATGACATTTTGCTAGGTCTTGAGGGAGTTTAATTTATTCATGTCCCCAAATAAATCAAACTGCCCTGCAGCAGATATTGATTCATATTGCCAATACCATTATGAACATACATGGTGTAATCATTGTATTAACATATTGTCTGTATGTAGGGTCAAAATAAGATGATTGCTGGTACCTACTAGAGCCGCACCATGAAAAATATTCATCAGATTTGAAATTCAGCCACTAGCTTTCTTATATTAAATTTAATAAATGTGGCAAAAAAAATTTCAATTTGGCTGCAACCCTTATTAAACTTCTTAATTCATAATCATACCTCACTGTAGAATTTGATAAAACAAGGGCATTTCAGGATAAATAGGTTTATAGCAGAATACTTCTCAGAAGTAATTAGGTTTTATGTGAAAGGTCAATGAAAAACAAATTCCCTTGTTTTAAGTAGGAACGTGTTCTGCTATGACTACCAGCTTTGCTTTTCCTGTGGGTTATTCAAGAATTGGAAATAATTCTAATCCCTTAAAACCCATGCAGGATATATGTAACTGAACTTCAAAACCCATTACTGCATTGAGTCACGTTCTCCTTTAAACCTATTCCAATAATACCTGATATTTTGATTTTAGATCTTTAGTTTTTACAAAATTTTTATTTTTATAAATTTTGATTTTGTTTCTTACCTCTTCTTCTAACCAATCATTGTACTGTACAATAGTGGACATTGCAACATCTGCACCCTTCATGTAAAATGTAATTTCTCCTGAAGATTCATCCTAAAATTTTACAAAAGAAAGAGAGGGAAAAAAATTATATCTGTTTATCCAGTCAAAACAATTACCTACCAATAACCTAACTGTCTTTTGAAGTAGTCAATGGATTATTACTTATAAAAGATGAAGTACCTTGCCAAGAGGTGGGTAAGTTTTATTACTTGATGTTACTACCTCCAACGATATCTCTGATTCAATTGAGATGCAGATTCTTTACTTTCTCATACAAGAGGATCAGTTCTAACTGAGTCAATGTGAGTAACAGATTCTCAGCATCCCTGAACTGCCCATCTAAAATTTAAAATATCACTATTATGCTACCTCTAACTACTGTTTCGTTTCTTTGGTGGTATATACTATCTAACTCACAACAGAAAGCTTGCTCTGTATCTTTGAAATACCTAAGTAATTAAAAATTTACAAATAACTTAGTGTAAATGTTTGTTACAGATGTTTTAATGATGAAACATTCATCGCATATTCAGGGAATTCCCACGCAGGCAAACATAATCCAAATCAGGAGTTTCTGAGGTATGGTCTGTTGCAGAAGGAATGGATTAGTCTGGTCTGCAAGCTTCTTAGAATACCTCTGAACATGTCACTGTTAAACAGGCTCTTAGTGCCAACCTCACCTAATGAAATACAGACTTGCCAAGGTCTCTCCAGACCTGAACATGCACATATTCTGCCTGAAGTATCCTTGCCCAAGGCTGATGGCATGCCTGGGTTGTCATCACATGCAAAGAAAAAATGGGATAAGTTTGACACCTACTTAACTGGGACTTGGCACTTATCTAACCGTCTAACAATGTTGTCTGATGCTGTTCTGCTACAGTGTCTGATTTTAGGTAGGGAGAAGGTAGAAGTATATAGCATGGATGGCTTAACACTTGCAGAGGTTTAAACCTTCCTTTTAGGTGTTGTGGCTTCCTTTCATCTGAGGTTTTAATGATCATCACTATGCCCCCAACTGGGCATCTAGGAGACAACTAAGCACGTATCTCGTAAATCTTAGACCCTGTGAGCTGTGCTGTGTATGCACACCACTTCAGATATCAATACTGGGTCTGGAAAAGCAGCAGCACTAGTAGTACAGAAAGATGCTAACTACTACTGTAAGAAATTTCAGCCATTAATTTATCCCTTGAAGAGGCAACATATTTCGTATGAAAGAAACAAATGGAAAATTAAAAAGGCTTAAAGGCAACTTGCGGCATCAGAGGCTAAGCGTGAAGTAGTGAAATTAATGTGTTGCCATGTCAGAGAAGAGTTTGTCCTTTACAAAGCTCTCTGCAACATCAGGTTACCCTGATTTTTCTACAATTGCTTGCCTAGTATTTCATGTGTACCTGTGTCAAAGGTATACTGTCCATTTTAAAATCTTGTGAAATGCATTCCCTGAAGAACCACATTTATATTAAATTTTATACAAATAAACATTCGGTAAAAATATTTTTTGAGAAATAAAAACCAACACCCAGAACACCCCCAAAATTACCCTAACTATGATCCCCATGCGCTTGCTCTCAGAAGTGAAGGGAAAGATCTGCAGAATATAGTACGTCAGAATGTGTCCACCAGGGGTCTTCAGCTGCATTGAGGTCAAGTCCCTGTTAACCAGAGTGAGACCGACACTCTCTGTCCACTCCACCAGAGCTACCTAAAGAAAGAAAAAAAAAAAAAGGAAAAAAGAGACATGTTTAAGTGTGAAAGTCTATTATACTGTTATATAAATTAGGCTAAAGCCAAAAACTGTTCCTAGGGTAAAAGTCTAAACTCTTCCAAGAATCTAGGAAAAAAACCCAAGTGAATAGCAGTAGACTGAGTACAAAATCTTAATACACCAAATGAGTATTTTCCTTCAGAAAGCTTACAAAAATTCTTATGAAGACTATAAAAACTTATTCCTGCAAATGAGGTATTTAGAACGTATCATTCAGAAATAACAGTTCTAATAAAAAAACCCCCATATATATATTCAATGATACTTAAAGGACATCCAGTAGAAATTATGCAAAATGAGAATACAATTTCTGTACCAACACCACTGCTATGTAAGTAAAAGATTTTGCAAGTATTTCCATATAAAATGTTTTATTAGATCTACAATTACATGCAAGTTGAGACACTGTAAAATGTAGTAAATAGATAAGCAAAGGATCTTATTTTTAGCTTACTTTGTGCACTTGCATCATTTTATTACTTTGTTTCAACAATAATATAATTGAGTTCTTACCATATCAAATGAGATGGAAACCAAGCTTACAATACTGCATCCCACAAACACACTTGTGAAAGTCCCTTTTACAAACCCTGAAATGCTGCATTATACAATAATCACTGTTAGCTACATGGCTACATTAGCTACATGGCATCTTTAAATGCATGCATTAGTCACCTTTTTTTTTTTAATTTTGCTGCTTTAAAGTGCATGACATCTAGCTTCTACTTTCTTCTGTTATGCTTTAAATAATGCACTAGATATTCTTCTATCACCACCACCGTGTGGTTTATTCCTTCAAAAAATTAATACTTTAGAAAAACTGCTTTACTGTTAGTTTATATACAAGCCATATTCCATATCTGAATGGGAAGATTCTGATTAAAAAATTCTCCTCAATTCTAATTTTATTTTTCCAAATACTAATCACTATTGGAAACCAGATGTTTAACTGACTAGAAAGGTAATTATAATGAAGTTCACATGATTTTTATGGAACCTGCCTCTGCTATTAATCTCAGGTAAGATGAAAAAAATAAAAATCAAGCAGTGTGATAAACAACGTGTAAGTAGTAAAATCCCTAGATAAGTTCAGACATGATGACTAATGGTCACTACGAATTTCACCCAAAGCAAGTAAATCACTGTAGCTTCTATGAAAATTTAAAATTGGGAAAAAAAATTGTGTGAACCCCTAAGAAACCCTAGTAGTGCCAGCTGTGTAGGCATCACCAAATGAAAATACAGTGAGATGCAGTTACAGAAGAGAAAAGAACACACTTTGAAAAGCACCATTTTAAAATCTTGAAAATCACAGGAAGTCTTTTTAGATATTTTTCTTCTTCAATAAAAGTACCATATAAGCTGTAAATGATCCGATACTCCCAAGGTTAATTTTCAATTTTCACAGTGAAAGGTTATTATTACATTCTGACCTGTAAATTGCTTCTTTCTACTAATATCCTATCATCTCATTTGTGTCCCTTGGCAGCTAGGACTTAAGTGTTCTATATTTGTTGACTCACATCTGTTTATTATTTCATTTATGTTTGGCTTCACCTACCATGTGACTTACCATTTTGCAGCACAGTCATTTTGGATTCTTATACCTGGCCTACACAAAACTGCATATATATATATATATATATATATATATATATATGTATTTTCTTTTAAATTGATCAGTGCAAATACCATAGCAGAAACAGTCAATAAGGCTCAAGAGTCAAACAAATGCCTAAAAGGCAACTGAGCAAACTTTGGAGCAAGACATTAAGTTTGACTCTTGTCATTCAGAATGAATCAGAGCAGCTAGACCTTAACAGCATCCAGAACAACATAGCCAGACCTTACCATTAAATATCTGAAGCTTTTAGAATATACAAATTAAAAAAAATTCACAAATGGCATGAAAATCTAAATTATAAATCTTAAATAAATATTTACTGAATGGCTAGCTATACAGAGTTCAGAAAAAGGATTCTTAGGTAAGTCTCTCTTCTTGAGGTTTCTTCTCTACAAGTATATTCTCTTCTCTTCAATACGTTTCTGAAACCTTACATTAAAACGGTCTTGCAATCTAGTGTGCATACATAAAGAACCCCTAGAATGCCAGGTAAACGCAACAGCTGTGGCTTTACAGAGCTTGACATATTGGATGGAGTCAGATAAAGCAATCAAAGGTTGGACAAGCACAATAGTCTTGCTGGAGATGCTACCATTTTGCTTAAAAAAAAAAATCCATTCTAATTACAATATTTATTTGCCGATAACCATTCATTTCCTAAAACACACAGATGAAATGTGTTAAGTTTCCTGAATCCGGGTTAGGGACTTATTTGAGTATTTTGTGGATCTTGTCTGGCTTATCACCAAGCTTCCCTTTTATGGAAATTGGCTGCCTGGGAGTCAGAAGTACATTGGCAGATATAGCATCCTCCTACTACTAAGACACAGGTGTGCACCTGAACCCATCAGCTATGTAGCATTCCCAGGACAGGTAATGTAGGCGGAGTCAGAGAGCTTCTGTGGTTTCTAACTTGCTAGTTGTCTTCCTCCTCAGTAGCAATTCAAAGCGTAAAGACAGCTATCCACGTCTTGCGTGACAAGGTCAAAGTAGCAACTTCCAAATTAGGAATGAAGGTAGCAAATACTTGCATTATGAAACAGAAATGCAACAGATCTGACAAAAGCTACTAAGAAACACCTCTTGTTTAGTGTTTCTTACCGAAAATCTTTCAGATGTTTCTATTTACCACATGCCCACTGTTGAGCTCTGGTTGCCTCTGTCAGCAGTGTCTCTCCACTAGAGGCCACCCGACCCCCAGAGCTTCCATAGTTCACAGTCCTAATTATCAAACTCTTCAATTACCACAGTACAGATTTCCATTAAAAGTCAAACTCAGGAGACTTCATAGGGAAACTCTCTCAACTCAAACAGTAACTGTGCGACCCACAACGTAACCCACAGCAGTACCAGCTCAGGAAGTGGAAGTAGCTTCTCCAAGCAGGACAGTGTATCTAGCTCAGTTGTCTGAGGAATGTGTGCATCTCAAGAGGGGCATGAAGAGGGGAAACTTCAGAAGCACTGTTGTTACAGATCATGGCAGCCCTGCATACTAATTCCATGTTTTGGGACATAATCATCCCATTTGTTTAGAAATATTCATTTACGGAACTAAATCAAAACAAGCAGCTTATAAATATCTTAGGTAGTTTCTAGAAAGTTCCATAAAGTACACAAGGCTGTTAAGTGACAATGATGCAGTTACCTATTTTATCAGTCACAAAACCTAAGCCTACTAGAGGAGGAAAATGAATAGTTAAGGACTTCACAAACCCCATATCAAGCACAGAAAAAAAACCCCAAACCATTTTTCCTGTTGTGGATTCAGAACTGCATATTTAATTAGAACATTAGACTGATTTTAACCTAAAATAAATACTAACCAACAATGTTAAAAAACTTTAGAAAACATGCAAACTGATAGGCCACAAAAAACTTGGTATATTTAATTTTCTCATAAACCAATTACATTCTAAATTTTTTTTTTTTCAACTATGGTGCCAACATTTTAAAAATTATTTTTAAGGGAAAAATGTCTTCTACAGTAAGTCCTATTAGCCTATGACTCCCATTTAATAACCCCGATGAAAATAATTATGTGGCAGAAAATGCTACAAATATCTAAACACATGAGTCAACAGTCAAAATTAAGGCCAATATATAAGATGAAACAGATTGTCCATAGAAACCATTTAAAGGAAGCACCATATCTTTACTTACTTTCAACTCTGAGGATGAAAGAGTTAAGTACCTCCCTGCCCTATCAAATAACAGGAGTTTGCTTCTTTCTGGAGTGGTGTTAGATGGCTTTAGGACATTCAATCAGTATGTACAGGACTGTTCCTTACATAGCCCAACTCAAAGCCCATCTCTGAATTCTCCTGACCTTTCCCTGTGAGGGTGAATAACTTGCACAAGGAAGGGCACTCTCACTCCCTCTCAGATTAACATCTTCCTTAGCTTCCTCTGGACCAACAGGAAATATCACTTATCACCCAGCTGTCTTACTAACTTTCAGTCTGGGGAATTGCAACACTGAGTCCCTTTGCTCCATAGAAAATGTAACTACCTCTAGTTACTTGTCATCTTGGGAGCATGATGGCATGAAGAAGTCCCAGTTAAAGAAAATCTGATATGGTCACTTGAAAAAATGAAACGCACCTTGCCTTTGGACACATAGGGTTATAAATCCACAAAGTGAGGTATTTGAAGCACCCTGCTGAATCCTGAAGACCTTCAGTTACTGGATCAATCCTAAAAGGCTGTTACTGCTTGGCAGAAGACCAAAAAATGCCCGAAGGCTGTTTTTGCTTGCTTTAGATACTACATAAATCAGGACAGGAACATACAAACCATCGTACTACTACTGCTCCCTTTGAATTCTGGGCTGTTTGAAACTTACCTGGTCTTAGGAACCTAATCCACTAATTCTGCTTTTTATAGTAGAATGTTTTGAGAGAGAAAGCAGAAGTGAGAAAAAAAAAACAAAACCACCCACCCCACTCTTAGCTTGGGTAAATTGAAACAGAGATTGGGTACTTACTTGACTCAAACATAACCTTTTATCAACCAAGACAGAATTGCAACGTATTTCTATGAAAAAATATTCAAAACCCTATTTAGACTGAAACTGCAAGGCCCTGAGTGCACCCTCCTTCCTTGGAGTTTAACCAGCTGCGTTCAAGGCCAGCTCACTGTTAAGAGCTGTGATGAAGAAACAGCTTGAAGAAGCCTCCATGGGGGCTGCCCTCCCCCTTCCACTTGGCTTTCATGCTTGGTCCTGTGAGAGCTACACTGCAGTCACGTTGCAGCTATGCCCACACTTGGCCACCTACCCCGCTGACCTGGCCCTGACAGGCAGAGACGACCTCCTGGCTTTGGACCTGCCGTGCTGCCATGAACTTTCCTTGCAATCACCAGAATGTGGCTAATGCTGGTTACTGTCTCGGGAACTTAATGATTTGACTTCTTGACTTTAATTCAGACGTGCCTCATCACCACAGACCTGTACAACAATCTATACTCTTAACTGTCTCCAGTTTCCATCATGGGACATGCTCTTTTCACCTTGCTTGGATATTGTGGGGCTGTACACCTCATCACTGAGGCCACTGCCTCCAGCAGCCTGGCTATCACGCTCAGCTCCTGACTTCCCTTTCCTTGCAGGCCAACCTGTGGTTGCTGCTCTCTAGCACAAATATCTAACTGCTCAATATTTACAAAGTATTGCTCAAAACACTTTATGACTAACTAATTGTCACTTTCAACATACAATATTTCCTTTTGAGCTTCAGTTTAAGAAAAAGATCCACCACCTCACGGCTGGTGTCAGCAGTTCTTTTCCACCCCATCCAGCAGTTTGGGAGTTCCCCAACAGTTGTGCTGACAGCTTTTCTGGAGCCATGCTATGAACCTGACCACTTAAACTGAAAAGTGACCCATATAAACAAAGGCTTTGAAGATTTCAGCATATATGAGGGAGCAATTTGTAGGGTAAGAAAGGAGGACTAGGGCTGGAAGTTTTGTAAGCTAGTTTTGCTGCTTAGGAGAATTGTCATGTAACCAACCTTCATTTATTTCAGGGTATTTAAGAGCACCTTCACTTCAAACAATAGGATCTACTTTCAAAATCAGGTTGCCATGTAAGGTATACAGAGGTTATGTGTGTGGTATTTTGAAGTTAAGGCTATTGGTTTGGAAACAGGGAAGCAGCAGTGAGATTTTTTTCCCCACTGCCCAAGTGTTCCCAACAGTTTCTGCTTGGATTGTTCAACAACTCACATATGTTTCCAATCAGCACTGGTTTGTTTATATTTATAAACAATGATTTGATAACTAACATTTGCAGTCCATCACTTTTCATTGAGAAACTTCATAATTAAACTAAAATTATTAACTTAAAAATACAGCTTGATCATGTGAAAAAACTGCCAATCAATACTCAAGACAAGCTATGGAGTAGTTATTCTTTGTGGGTCTCGAAGGTCATGAAAGTGACGGTTTTATGCTGAGTGATTTGCTTTTCACAATACATTGACAAAACAACACAATTAGTCTTGCTTCAATAAGCACACACAATAAAATGAATTAAACAGTACAACATGCCTCATACATTACGGCTTCACTTTTGTAAACACAAAAGCTGCTTCACTAAGGGCATATCACTTTCCTGTCTGTTTTTAAATGATTGGCTTTGTATCCTTGTAATTAATTTTAGCAACTCTGTTGTCTCTGGACAGAAACGTTGGAATTAAATAACTGACCACACTTTAAGGTAGTATTTAAATATTCAGAATCCTGGAATTAGAAATGCTTGAGAATATAACAGTGCAGGACAAAGCATAACTAATAAATAGCTGGTTTATGAGAGTGAGCAGTCATTAAAAATCGTGACTGATCAATCTTTTCTGACCAAGGGGAGCAAAGGTCTTCAAAGGCTCCTGTTCATAGCACACCCCTGAATTACTTGGGTCTGTGACCTTTCAACTCCATTGCTTTACCTACTTAGCTTATATCCTTTTATGATTGTTAATTACATTAAGGTAGCTGGCTTTCTATAGGTGAGCTGAACCCACACCTACAATGGCCAGGTAGGAGCGCTTTTAATTTTTTTCAGTGAGTTCTCAGTGAATGTTTATTGTTTGCTATGCTACGGCTATAGAGGACAAGTGACAGACAAATGAAACTTTCCACTCTTTCAGAGAAAATGAAATATTGATCACTTATCATAAGAAACAAAGAGCCTGGCATAAGTAGGGTTCACATTATGAATACAAAATCAGTTACTTATCTCAGGTTACTCTAACAATAGATAAATACATCTTTTATGATGAATGTACCTACTCTTAAACGTGCATACTTTGTTATGGTTGTATTTTATCTGTATATGGATGCACGCAGACACACAGCTGTGAGGAATTTCCAATGAACTCCTCAAGTCAATTATTTCAGTGTATAGTGTGTCAACGTATTACTAAACTGCTTCTTATACTTTCCTACATGGAAGAATAGTTTATACTTACACATTGTTCTCTGCTCTTTATATGCTATGGTGATATCATGCTGTATTATATAATGCAACAGACAACCGTGCAAATAGCATCTTCTTTCAAAAGACTGCAATCAAGCCAGATCCATAAACAAAATCTAAGAGAACAGAGTTGTAATGTTGAGAAAGTACAATGCATAAAACTGGTTAAGTCTATTAAATGATAATGTTGCTTATTAACCAAATATGTTGTGATAGGTCAGTACTGAGGTTAAACAGAAAACTTCAATTGAACCATTTCCCTAAATAAAGCTCCAGGGTGCAATATTCAAAGCACTTTATTCAATAAAAAATGCTTTTAAAATGGTACTTTGGTTATTGGGAAACATTGGCATCATCCGTCAACCTAACTGCGGGAAAGTTCAATAAGCTAAATAATGAACCATTTACATTATTTTCCTTAGGCTCCAGTGATTTGCAAACATTGCATCAATAGAACTCTTTAAAAAATTATGATAAAGACCTGCTCGTCTTTCAACTGTTAGGCTTTTTGCTGTCATGCTGCTATTTTTATGCTGTTTAAATGTTTTTCGTAGCTTCATCTTTTTATAAGACTCCATTTAGCATCAATTTCTCATTATATTAAAGCATATTTGTTCAATATGATAATTTTACTAGTGTTTCAAGCATTATCTTTGAGAAACAAAGAGGAAATTTAATGCTGTCTGTTCTAAAATCTGAGCTTTTCATTTCACTATCATACAGTTTAATGTATGGGTTGAGAGGATAAAAAAAAAATCATTATTAAAAGGATACCTGTACTTTCTCTTCCTTGAAGCACTAACAGTTTCTTTGTTGCTGATTTCCTCTTCCATTTGCTTTTCCAACCCTGAGTCCCAGATCTGTCGTATTAGCAACAGATTTATCAACTTTCCTCTTTCCAAGCTCAAATTCCCTACTGTCTTCCCAGGGCACCACTTGCATAATTCTCAAGTCTTACAGCTGTTGCCTTCAGCAAATATGGGAGGTGAATTGCTCTTTATGGTAATATTTTCAGGTTCCAAACAACTGAATGAATATACAAAAGGCCACAGGGAGAGAAGAGGAAGTGCGAGAAAAAAACTCACGTAGTCTCTCTCAATTGCACGTCCCTTCACCTGATTTAGTAATACCTTTGGCTGTTAAAGCAGAATGTTTAGTTACTCCATAGCTGTCGTCGTATCTTCACAGGTAGATACTTGCTCATGCAGACTTTCATATATTTAGTTATACCTCACAGGCTCATTACACTGATCTATTTAGCAAATATGAATATATGTGCATATGAAAATTTGTACATATGTGCATAATACAAGTCAAACATTATACAACTACACTAACAAACTACATTTACAACGTAACTCTAGCATAAACAAATGCACTTCCAGCATTCTCAATTCATAATGCAGATCAACCCATGCTATATAGCACCACTTATAGTATTATAGATTATTGATTTTAGCCAAAAAGCAGCGTCTCAAGTCCTGCCTAGAGTTTATTTTTAAAAATGTTCAGACTGCCACTTTTTAATCACTGAGAACCAGCCACTTCTACAATCCTTTGACACTATGAACTGTGTTTATAGCATCTGAAATGCATGTAATGCCTGCTAGTCCTGTACTACATGAAGACAGACTGAATTTTATTTCTTGCATTCCTAAAATACTTGTTATAGACTTGTTACTTTTAGCAATTACAGATTGCAGTTTGAATTGCGAAAGTTTTGTTAGTATTACATATGGTGATATATTAGACATGTAAACCAAATGTATACCAAGAATAATAGGCTGTGCTGTGGCAAGATGAGGTTTGTGGAAGAAATATTATCTTGTATTAGATCAACTTGTATAGCTAGAAAAATATACAGGCTTTCAGATACACACTCCCTTCTTCACATCTTACAACAACCTTGTTTTGATTATGAGTAAGCTACCACTATACCACCAACAGTACATCCAAGCTTCAGACACTGCTAGGATTTCTTTAAAACAACGATGCCCCTCAATCTGCTCACTTTCAGAGGCAAAACAACCTTGAAATACTCTATATCTCTATTTTACTAATATCAAGTACACACATGTTTTTATGAAGTGAATAGGCTATAATTATTTTTTATGCTCACTTTGCAGTATCTTGAAACTTGAGTTTTGACTCTTTCTTCTAATACCTTTTTAGACTGAATTTTAGGCAATCAATTTAGGCCCCAAAACAGCATTATTCGGAACAATAACTCAAATTCACTGGAAGCAGTGGGATTTGTTTAAAATTTGGATTTCAATGGAAGTCAAATGCATGTTTTTATTGAAATGGGGTTTTCAATTTGTGCTACACTTGATGCAATTTTGACTGAACCCTGAAGATTATGAAGCTGCCTAAGGTGAAGATCAAAAGCTTTTCTATAGGAGTATCTGAGGCTTGGGGTTTTTTTTCCTGTTAAGAATCTATACATTCCACTAACTAGTAGTGTCTCTAGCTAATGTACCTGGTTGTCCATCACTCAAAGCTGTTTCATATTCCTTTTTGCATGTATAAGCTATGATTCATACATGGATTAACGTTTTGAGAATATACCTAATAACTTTAATTGCAATACTCAACACAGTATTGATCCCAAAGCACTGACTACACAGACCTTTTAGTCAAGTAACATGTATGTTACATAGTAACAAAGAAACACCACATCTTTCCTACAGCTGTAGAGGAAATAAAACCAGATTACTGCTAATTTTAAAGAAAACCCAGCCCAAACCACTCTTCTTTAACAGTTCTGCTCTTTTTAACTTAGCTTATCCTGTACTTTATGAGATATTAGTTTTTTCACCCTTGCATACTAACCTCATCAGGGCTGGAAGCCTGGTAAATTCGATTTTCATCGCTGAAGTCCTGATCCACCTCCGCATATTCTGTTTCTCCAGACACGCCAGTCCGGGATTCATATACTGGGGTCACATTATGGCACAGTGCAATGGCCTTCACTGCTTCGTGTATCCGACTGCTGACACTCTTGCGGACTTTGGGTGCAGACGACTGCAGTTTCCTAGACGGTGTTGAATTCGTGCTGTTTCCACTATTCTGAGAGTGCACCTTTAAGACCCAACAAATGAATAGTAAAACAAAGTTCAATAATGGAAACAAAAGATGAATACTAATATATATATCCGATTGTTCCCTTTACAAAGGTTGATAAATGATAAGGATAGTAACCATTTATTTATTTTATATAACCTACTGTTAACTCATTCAGTTTATGATCCATAAAAACCCTCATTACTTTTCTGTAGAACTGATACATAACTGTGGGTTCTCACCTTGCATTTGTAGTCAGATTTCAGTAACAGAGCCTGCAGACAATTGAAAATGTGAAATGGAAACAAGTATGCAGTAAAAGGGGTGAAAGGGCTGACTGGATTCTGCAGAAAACCATGCTTCCTCACTTCAGAATTTACCTTTTTCAGTGATCTATCACAACAGTCCTTTACATTCTATGAATTGTTTTTTAAAAAGTATTTAAGCCAGCAACCAATTGGATGAGTTCAGAAACACCAAAACAAAATTGCAGGGGTGGTGTTTTGTTGTTGTTCTTTAGTCTGTCACCTGTGTACATTCAGAGGTTGGAAAATCCAGTGCCATTAAATTGAAAAAAACCTTTTCTTTTAAATCTTCACCTAAATCTCTGTGTTTTAAAGACCACCACATTGGTATGGAACAAAAGAACAAAAGCAAGTATAATTGTTAAGTATAAATATCAGGAGTCATTAAAATACAGATATTGCCGATTTAATTTATAACCTACACAATTTCTATTTTATTTGTGAACTAACGCAGTTTGTATGCTTTTGCTGCATGCTGAAATTTGTTTTTCCTTACAAGAATGCAATATCTAATAAAATAATTATGCAAAATAATAAAAATAATAGTTTGACACATATCTGAAGATCTTATTACTGTTGCATAATGACTAAACTAGCACCATTTTAAGTTATCCTTCAGAAATGCTCAAGCACATGATGGAATCCATCTTTTAAGACAAAATACTATATGTTTATAATTAGTTGAAAATAGGGGGGGGGTTGTTTGGTGTTTTTTTGTTGTTTGTTTGGGTGTGGGGTGGGGTGGTTTTTTTGTTGTTGTTTTTTTTTTTTTTAAGTCAGCACATTAAATATATCAGCAGTACTACTAAAGACTCTTCTGTTCACTCCAGGATAACTCAGAAAACCTCTTCAGAAACCATGCTTTTTTCCTCCCGACTGCAATCTGCTGAACCGTGAACATTCTGCCCATCAAATTACAGGGTTGTCTAATAAAGGGTTTAACTTTCTGCTCATCTGGCACTGCTTTTTTAAGCTACTGCTTTAAACTTCTGCATTTGCATTCTGCTAACGCCAATGCCATTATAGCCGCAAATAAATTAAGCTGATTTACTCCTTCTGAATTATGTTATGTTTATTGATGCTTGTATAATTTAATTTCACACAAATTCCATTAAAGATTATGCCCTCTATCACAAAATGCTTCCAGTGGGGAAATATAATCAGGTTATAATAGATTTGTGTGTTACATTAAGATGACAATAGTCTAGTAGGTCCACTGTAATAATAAAACAGAACACAAACAAGGGATAAAATCAATGTCACACAAGAACCACTGCCTAGCTAACTGGCAGCTTCTATTATCATAGATTAAAAAAACCTTACCGTACTTTTTCAGATTGAAACAATTGTTTAATAGTTGCTTGTTTTGCTACCAAGATTCCTTCATTTTTCTGTTTTAAAGAGTTGCTACCAATACATGCATAATTAAAGCATTATTTAAACATCAGTAGTGTTATATAAAGCTGAAAAAAAGGGAAGTTCCAGGAAAGTTCTTTTCATCGCCTGCTAACAGCAAACCTAGATTTCCCAAAAATCTTTTCCCACAATTGAGAGAAAAAAAGCTTCCCTTGTATTTCTTACTTCTTTTAAAAGTTTCAGTGCCAAGTATGTTACAGTTATTAAAAACTTAATTAACCATGGGTACCACTCATTAAATTTTACAGCAAACTAGTAAAAGCTTTAAGCAAGTAAGAATTACAGGAATCATGCAATTCTTTTCAGATAGCATACTTAACTGCAAAATACAAAAATAGTGTTAATGAATATGCCTCCTCTAGAAGACTTAGTGCTTAGTTATCAAACTCAGTCAGACATAGACGTGCCAGCTCAAGACTGTCAGTTAATATCATTTATTGCTACAGTTGTTACTGTGAATACCCAAACAACCCATTATAACAAAACTATGTTTGGGTGATTTTATAAACATAGTCAGGTAGCAATTGCTTTCAGTAACCCATGCTGAACCAAATTTGAACTGCTGATATTTAGGTAAATGTCCTCCATATTTCATTTCCAAGGCATATTATTGCATCTTAGTTACTATTCATGGCTATACCTATTAAGAATTAAGCTGAAATAGATTTATCCAAGGAAAAGGAACTCAAGAAGTGGATTTGTTGATCTGTTCAGATGTGAAATAATACAGAAATTGAAGTTGCAGACTAAAGCTTATAACATACGTTGCTTATTCACTGTTTTCTCTCCTGCCTCTCTTCCCAAAAGATACATAATATTAACTGAGTCCAGCATGGTGTCCAACAGCTACTTTTTATTTTAAGCAAATGAGAAGGGAGCCATAGCTCAAAACAGCACAACTAAAGATTCAAATCAATTGTTGATCCTACAAACCTTTTACAAGAGAAAATAAGGACACAGACAAGGAGGTCAGTCTACAAACTTAACTGTCTCAGCCAGTCATGCTTGTGTATCCAAGTTAACTATGGAAAAGAACTTCCATATAAAGTTTTATTATCATACTGTATGCAACATATGGAAATATTAGTTAACCTATCATTTATTTCCTCTTCTGTCATTTTTTTTCTTTTTTGTTTCAAAGAATACAAATAAATAATAGAGTAAAAAATCCTTCCTAGTCTCAGAGTGGAATCAGGTGCTTAGAAAGGTTTGCAGAAAGCACCCGATTAGTTTACATACATGGGACATGCAAGTGATGCTTGCAGAATTCCATCTTCCTCATTCATCCCACAACTCATCCACAGATAGACAGGAAGTCACAATCCTCCTGTACACTTTCCAGACCAAGCACTCTCATATAACACAAGAACACTTCGCTCTTTAGCAATATGGAGTGTTCCATCTCCCTGCCCCCCCCCCCAAGTTTTATGCTGTTTGCAATCATGTTAATTTTTTTAAAATACTTTTTAGATATGCCTTTATAAATTTTATTTTGACAACTATTTTTTTACTTTTTGGTTATACCAATTAATGTGGCTTTTCGATGTCTATTCTTGATTAATATCTTCAAAGATATAATTACTGTTCATCTTGTTCTGGACACTTCCTTGTAATTTGTACTCTCAGTAATGAATAGCTTACTCGTAGACGATTTGGCGGGAGAAATACTGCACTGCACAGAGAGGTTAACACAGATTTCTGCTAGTGGGGAATAGAAAAGGAAACTCCTTTAAGTGAGTATTACAAGGAACTTCAGAATCAGGAGAGAACTAGGTACTGTCTCACATTTTTCCCTTTCATCATATCTGTTAAGAGATACCTACAAATGAAAGAACTTTCACAGCATCTCAAATTTCTAGACATAATCACCAACATCAATGCTTCAATGCTGTTAAAAAACCCCTCAATATTAAACGCAAGTAATTTATAAAAAGAGATACCTGTGAATAAGAGTTTATAATATGACTCTGAATTTCATCCATTGTGTCTGTTCCATAGGACACAGTACCTAGGTGGAGGCGCTTAAATATCATCTCATTCTGTGTAAGTGTTCCTGTAATAAAGAAGTAGTATATCACAAAGAAGCAAAAAATACTGGGAGAAGGCCACAAAAAAAAAACCCCAAAATCTTTCTTTTGGAAAGAAGGAATGAATCATGAGTTAGCATCAGTTTTGTTAATTAAAGGAATGTTTGTGGAGAAAGATTAGGGTTAGTCATACTGGAAGAAATCACTGGTTCCACCTTCAAGCTGATTCTGCCAACACAACTAAATATACAAGCTTGAAAAAAGGCAAAAGGTTTTCTCTTCATATGAAAGATAGTCAGTTCCATCCAGATACTGCATTTTCTCTCAAAAGCCAATGCAAGAGTTTGCACCATGTATCAGAAAATCTAAACCAAAAAAAGCCAAAACCCCAAACCCCCAAAATTCATACAGATATCCCACACTTCGTCTTCAAAGGCAGACATTCTGACAAACGGGCATATTCAATGTGATCTAGAGTAAGTCATTAAGACCTAACATCATTTCCAAATTTGACAGATTTAGCCTCCAACCAGAATAAGCCAGAATGAATGAAATCAGTGTTTTCAGCACTCACTTCACTTTTGTAAGAAACTACAGGGTGTCAGTCACAGACTGACACTTTGCATCCACCTCTGCCAACTAGTCACATCCTCTGGTTTGGAAAAGCTCTAGTTGAGGAGTGGAGCCTTCAGCCTTCCATGATGGGGCACATCGGGCAAAAAGAGGTCACTACTGCCTAGCTTCCCATGGTCAGCTCACAAAAGATTATTTTGATAATGGCCCTTCCTAAACCTTTTTTTTTCTATGGTTACTCAGCCAAAGTGAAATTAATATAGTATAAAGCTATTCTTATATTTAACCACACAGTTTTGGGTCATTAAAATACATAAAACTGATGATAAAAAAATAAACACAACATGGTACAAAAAGTGACATTCTTGAAGCTTCTACAATATTTTTAATATGGAGGATACGATAATTATCTGTAAATAAAAATTGCAGAATAAAATATTTCATATTAATTTTATTAATCTACACTATTTTTATATCATGTCTTTGTCCCAGTATGCTGAAACACAGAGTAAGCCACAGGAAGAGAGAAGACTAAAAGCATGACATACGCTATAATTACTAGCTGAAAAACAGAACTGTTTGGACAGTTAGCAACCAGTTTATGCATCCAATAGGGCTAGAACCATTAGTATTCTTCAGAGATTTGGTAGGGCTGTAAAAGTCTCATGTCTTTCTCAGTTATACTTGAGATGTCTACCACTCCTACTCCCTGGTAATATCTGCACAGTGACACCATCTCAGTTGTTGTACCATCACACTGCACTATCAAACCATGTCTTCCTGTACTACAAGCACTAGATGATCATTCCAAATTCCCCCTCTATCATTAAAAAATGACACTTCCCATTTGCTTTTCCATACATGTTGTTGAGGATTTTTTCTCTATAGTCATATTATTTGAATTTTTAAAAGTATTTAAAATAAAGTTTATGTGAAATGCATAAATTTTCCACAAAATATGCATAACTATCAAAAATTCACATGAGAAGTAGAATATTCCCAAGGTTGGAAAACTGCCCAGGAAGATAAAGTTCCTGGTCTCTAGAATTCACAAGTCAGAAATTTTTGGTTACCTTTATACAAGGGATAAGAAAATTATTTTGTTTTTACAGTAATCATGTAAAACCATGAAAAATTACTTCTTCTGCCTTTAGAAGCTGTACTTTTATTGAGACCTTTTGTTAAATTTGTTCATTAAATTTTTTACTTTAATTATAGACTAGAAAAATCCAACCTCCACTTTGCACATGAGAAACATGGAAGTTTCCACTAATCATAGAATGCTTTGGTTTGGAAGGGACCTTTAAGGTCATCTAGTCCAACCCCCCTGCAAGAGCAGGGACATCTTCAACTCGATCAGGTTGCTCAGAGCCCCATCCAACCTGACCTTGAATGTTTCCAGGGATGGGGCCTCCACTACCTCTCTGGGCAACCTGTTCCAGTGCCTCACCACCCTCATTGTAAAAAATTTCTTTCTTAAATTCAGTCTAAATCTGCCCTCCCTTAGTTTAAAACCATTACTCCTTGTCCTGTCACAACAGGCCTTCCTAAAAAGTCTGTCCCCGTCTTTCCTATAGGCCCCCTTTAAGTACTGGAAGGCTGCTATAAGGTCTCCCCGCAGCCTTCTATTCTCCAGATTGAACAACCCCAACTCTCTCAGCCTGTCCTCGTAGGAGAGGTGCTCCAGCCCTTAGATCATTTTCGTGGCCCTCCTCTGGACCTGCTCCAACTGCTCCATGTCCTTCTTACTAACAAACATGAGACAGTAAAATCTCAATTTCTTAAAAAAAACAAAAAAACCAAACCAAACCCGAAACCCACCCACTTTGTTCAATAATGTTTACTGCAAGAAATTTCCAAGTAAATCTGCATCACCTTCTTTACTTTCCAGGCATGCTAATATCTTCTCACTGCTCTTAGCTTTGCCAAGTCTTTGAATTAAAATAAACACTCCCTAGGAGTTGTGAAACTAAATGCTACTCAAAACTTGAGACAGCAGGCAACTGTCAAACCCGCGCTTCCCACTAGTTCTGTAATTGCTGCTTGGGAAAACTGAGCATGAAACAAAATTAGCCCTATGATTATTATATGGAAAGGTTATTTCTTCTGACACCATTAAATCAGTCCAACTCCAAATCATGCTTGGTGAAGAAAAGGTAGATAGGTGGAAAATTTGTATGTTCCCCCCCCTCCCCCCCCAACCCCTTCTCAGCAAGCAGAGAAGAAAAGCTTCTGAGCAGAAAAGTATGGATTTTCCTATCTTGAAACAATCAGGAGCCAGGGAAGGAGGTTTAGGAAAAATGGGCAAGGAGAAAGAATCAACTTGTAAAGACATGGAAATAAACATTCCAGCAATCCTGGTTCAATACTTGCATCTAATACATTACTTATACGATCCTTTTTATCAGCTACAGTAATAGGAAACATCTATGACATATGAAAAGGGGCTGCAAAAACACCTGTACCTGCTAAACAAAATTGTAATTAAAAAAAAAACCAAAACAAAACAAAGAAAGAAAAGAAACAACAATTACAGTTTGCTCATGCTTCTCAAGACTAGTGTAAGGCTTTCAACAATAGTCCCAATAAACCTGACATGTTATTAGACAAACATGGGTAACTGCACTTATGAAAGTGCTCCCAAAATTTTCTGCAAAAAAATAAAACAAAATACACCTTTTTCAGTCATCCACATGGAAGTTAAGTTTCACAATGTGTGCAAATGAAGAATTCACTTGGAAATTTTCCTAATGAATGAAACACCAAAATGGGACAGAAACATTCCCAACAATTTGTTCCAAATATTACATGATACTAATCAGTCACATTATAACTTTACCAGCAGTTCTGTCTTAAATTTTAGTCTTTTAGTTGAAGACTAACACACCTTGACAAAACAACACAATTTACTTTATGCCCCAAAATGCAAGCCCTTCAAATATCTAGAGGTAGATTTTCTAATACAGCCCACTGCAGGAATGAAAACCCACCCAAAACTGAGCTCTCTAGTCTGCCCAAGGTGATAAGTACTAAACAACAGTGAAAGAGCTTTCTATTTTTAAAAAATTTTCTATTTTCTTTTTTAAGATCTACTTATCAATTCCATGCTTTCAGGACATTGCTAACGTGAAGAGTTATTAGATAAAAAAAGCTTATTTTAGAAAAGCTTCCAGAAATCATGCTAGTCAATATATGATCTACTACTACTACTACGCATTCTTAAACTTTGCTCTGGAATGCAGGTACCACACAAGGAAAATATCCTGACAAAAAGTTAGTATATAATTGCTGAAGAAAAAATTAGTATGTTCTTTAATGAAGTCAAGAGCTTTTTTTTTTTTTTTCTTTTTTTCTTTTTTTGCCTACAATTGTATCATTAAACACAGAGTAAAGCAGGCAAAGAGGAAATTAATTTCTAAGGAAAAAGTCCTGAAGGCATCATTCCCTGGGTGGCGACAGATGTGATTCACAACAGAGCAGTAGTTTTTTTATTTTGTTTTTGAGAAGCAGATGCAGATCTTTCTGATCCTATATTACTAGATGGTAATTTGGACCAATACCAACAACCTAAAAAGGCCAAAACCAAAAAGCAAGAAAATATGTATGTTGTGAGAAATTGAGAGGGTGAGTAACTTTTCATAAAATATGAATACTTTGTTTGAGCTATTTGCTGAAACAGATAAAAAGTCAGTGTAAATATGAACATTTCAACGGAAACTTTAAGGGAGGTCAGGCCCAATGCTCTTAATAATTAGACTGTTGGCAACAATCTGGAGATGCAAATTCTTTCTATGAACCCGTCTAGGGTTCAAAAAATATAACCTGGTACAGAATGTAAAAAGAAAATGAAAAAAAACCCATGGTAAACACATATATATAGAACATGTCTGCCCACTCAGCTGCTCCACTTATGAACAGGCCATAAACATAACCACCACAAAACCTCAAACCAAACAAACCCCAGTACAACCGATTAAGAAAAAGGGCAAAGAAAACAAGACCTGAGATATGTTTATTCTTTCCTAGGCAGAAGGCAACAGTAGAGGTAACAGTTAATACACTTATGAATAGCAGTAGCCATTTCCTCTGTGCCTTCTGCCTCCCACAAGAATGATAGCAATATCTAAGACCAACATCCATGCTCATTGGATACACCATGTATTTTCAGTCAATGAGAGTCCAACAGAAGCCACAAAGTAAGGATTCCTTTGATCTACTTTCAGTGCATGTCTGGAAGCTTCCTGTAGGATCTCTCCATCAAAACTTTCCATTCCTAGTCTGCTCTACTCACCCTGCAACCTTAGTGGTACTAAAAATCATTGAGGTAGCGGAAGTGTGAGGGCAATAGCGTGAATATATATCCATCAAAGTGAAGTGAGGAGATGTTATTCCATCAGCATTTTTTTTAATTACTCTTTCTCTGTGGTAGCTTATTTGAACAGATAAAGACTCAATTAAAGTATACCTTAAAAGATTAATTTTCAGAAACAATTACTGAAATTCACTATTCTAATAGTACCTTACATTAGGCACATTTAATGAAAAAGCCCATATACACCAACCTCGAACACAAGGCTTTCCCAGAAAATCAAGAATCCCATTGCTCTATGCATCTGTCCAACTATTATATCTGTTAAGTATCTCATTTGGTCCAAACACCCGCTAAAATGTTAACTACAGAACTCAAATACAAGCGTATGCATTAGTAAATAACTACGCTTAGAAGACTGTACACGTTTGTTTTAGCTGAATACCCTGGTAGTTGTTGTGAACAGCAGGTTTGCCATCCCACATCCTAAGCAACAAAAATGTTCAATAAATATTGCCAAATATCTTTATTTTTCTTTCATGATTACAATATTTTTGTACCTTGGAGAGGATGAGATATCATGCTCAGCTGCCCTTGGAAAACGCTGGAAACTGCTCCCCCCGTAACTGCCCTCCCCCCGCCCCCCCGGCATAATGGATGATGCCTTTCTGTCAAACTTATATGTGATTCAAGTCCAAACAACATGGCATTTTGGGTAATGGATGCTATAACTAAAATGTGAGTCCTAAAAAACCTGTTGTTTTAGTGGGTGTTTTTAGTAATGGCTTTGTTCTACACGAAGATAAAAACTCCCTAACAAAGGAATTAATGTATTGCTTTAATAGGCTGCACCCTGAGTTAAGTTTTAAAATTTATGAGTTCTCTGCAGCATTGTTCTTTAAACAATGGCATTGTCAAATGCAACCAGTGAGAAGATTAAAGTTCTCCCAGCAGATTAAGTACAAATTATCTGTCCTCCTGTTTCAGCATCATTTGTTCATTTATCACATAACGTCTAGTATTTCTGGTCAGTGTCAATATGCTCTGCATCCTTGCAGTTAACAGATGTCTTCTCTTGTCGAATGAATTACTTTATGTTTCACGCACTGGTGGCCGCAGATGTGTCACTATAGCAACATCATTAATTTCAGATCTTACCGGAAACATGCACTCCAATCAAACCTAATTATACCACATTGCTTTCTTGTCCCACAATAAGGAAACTATAATGCAATTATTGGGATACTTCATTTTCTATTCTACTGTGGCAAATGAGAGAGCCACTGTGATGGACGCTTCTTGTCAAAAAGCTTATTGATGAAGCACAAACCCAATTTACAATCATACAAAGGACTACCTTGCAATTATGTTAGTAATGCAATGCTCCTTAGACTCAACAACTAATTCTCAATCATTTCCAGTGAAGCTTGGACCACAATGTAAGATTTTTGCAGACAGTTCTCTGGATTCCCTTTCATTTTCAATATTGAGAAAAACTTCACCTGTTTACATTTAACTAGACCAGCCTTTTAGTACTGCTTTTTAGTAGCACCCACTTGGATGGGCGGCTACAAATCTGGCTCTCTTCTTTCTCCACTGACAGCCAAGCCTTAAGTGGGCAGAAGAACAGAATCAACTAGTTTATATGACTAGAATTGAAAATTCAAGGGAGAAAGTACTGAAGCCAGCTCTCATGAACAGTGTATAATCATGCAATGGCAATCATTGATTAACTGTACAGATTCTGTTCATTACCTAACAGTATGTTTCACATTTATGATAAAATGCAGAATAAGACCAAAGGTATTCAGGAGAAGAAACTGGAAGCAGGTACAGATATACTCAGGTAAAAGATACATTGGCTACACGTTGGTCCAGAATTAAAAATAGCTTAAAATTTGCAGGGCATTTAAGACCAATAAAATTGAGCAGTGTTTCCCATTGTGATCTGAAGAAGAGCATGGTGTGCAAAGGCTACGGTCAGCGTCCGGAAGCTGGTGATGTCTGCTGGGACTCCAGGCTTATTTTCGCTTACATCAGCTTTCAGCTAACACTTGGATAAAAGCACATAGAGTGCAACTGATGACTGTTAGTCCAAAACATTTTGGAGCTACTGCCCTAGAATACTGCTTTTATTTTCGTTTTTACATCATTAACTTACAGATTCAGACCTTCATCCAGAACTCAGTAGACTTCACTGCTCTGAAAAGCCTTTGAGGTTGAACGCTAGCAATCTTCCAAACTATACATAAACACATTTGCTGGTAAAAGCCTTTTAGCATTTGTCTATTTAGCCACTTTTAAGTATGCATTCTGAAAGGCCAGAACACAAGTGCTTCTTCTTAAAATTAAACAGAACTACTGTCACTGCAAGTGGCATGATGTGGGTTGAGAAAACCCAAAAAATTATTAGAAGCAAAACAGGGTTGTTTCTCTTCGTATATGCAAGTCCATAAAATGTATCCTTTCAAAGCTTTATAGACGTAACAGTAGTTTTCCTTTGAAAAAGCCAGTATCACTAAATTTTATGTTGCCAAAAAAATTTTTTTTTTTTTTTAAGAGAAAAACTTTGTTTTTAATTACTGTTGTATTAAGTGTATTGGTTGTCCTTCCAGAAGTAGAACTACAGCAGCTTTTTTTTCTTTTTTCTTTTTCAAACAATCTTCTATTTCTCAAACAGGGTAGTAGGTACATACAGCTTGAGGAAAAGAAGATAGTACACTGATCTTTGTGCCTCAGAATATAAGCTGGTCACCAGAGTCAGAATATAATTCCCGCACTGTAGAGTTGGGTGAATGAACTGTTAGCATTTTATTTAGCAAGCCTCTTAAAATTTTCAGTGCAGTCTAACTGTAAGCATACCTCAACACCTGAACCACATTTCCAGGTTGGTATGGTAACTGGATTCTCTATCAGAAAAGTTTAAGAAGCATACATTGGTTTTGCTTACAAAGTAGTGCTTTGGGCAAATGAACTCTACTGCATTGTTTTGAAAACTCATTATTTTTGAGCCCACTTCTCTTTTTCCAAACATATGCTGTAAATTACATATTTCAAGCCTTCGATGAGACAGCACTTTTAAAGTTACATAAATTATCATGATGAAGGGTGCAATTAAAATCAATAAGCAGTTTCAAACAGCATACAAATCATTAGCTAACTGAAATAAAACTTGTTAAACGAAGAATTATTCACTTGCTTTGAAAAATTACCACACTATAATTAGCAATACACTTTTCTACATGCTAAGAAAGAAGGTGGCAGTTGTCTTTATCTTTTACGAAATAGAAGAACAGTATTCAGAAGTGTACAGGGTAACATATGTACCTATAGACAAAAAAATGAAAGTGTGTTTTGAAAATGTGACAATATATTAAATTTACATTTCATTTCAAAATATGCAGTAATGGAAGTGTTCAGCATGGGAGGGAATGTGGAACTATTTCAAGCAGAAAGATATGTAAACTGTGTATTATGCTTTCTGAACAGTGTAACAGAGGCCAAACCCTGACCCCCCAAATGACCTCACCATTTTGAATTATATTTTACTTAAAACCACTAAAAAATTTCTTCAGCTGTTTGGGAAACAACTTTCTCAGTTCAAAAGTTCAGCTTCTTAAAAAAACCAGTATGTCTACCAGAACTGATTTATTCAATCTCAGAAAGAACCAAGAAAGGAGAAGAAATACTGTATTTGCTACAGAATTTGTTATTTATTATGATATTTTCTGAAATAAACTTTAAGATTCCTTAAATACATCTAGAACTAAGAGCATGGTAAGACTGTAATAAGTTTCAGTCGTAATGGTAGACAGCAGCAAAGCGCAAGCTATTACTTCTTCACACACTTACCTACATTCTGATCCTGGTAAGGGTTGGGTTTTCCAGTATACCAGGTCAGGTATAGTAACAGGTTACAGTTATGAAGATGAAATCATACAGCAGCTCTAGAACTGGTCTTTGTAACATAAAGAGCAACTAACTTCATGGGGACAACAGATATCATTGTGAAGGCTGATCTCATGACTTGTTTTGGAAATGAGTTGCTCTCTCGAAGGCCATTTTTAACTGTTACTATCATAAAATATTGCAGTAGAAATGAGGTGCAGAATAAAATAACATGCTTAAAATTTTACTGAAAAATAAAAAATCAGTAGTCTAAATCTACTCTTACATTAACATATTCAAATATAGAATAAAGTTTAGAAATTTAGAAAAGTCATCATATTTCAGAATTGTAACCTGATATACCTGTTTTATCCGTTAGTAAATAAACTAATCGTCCCAACTCTTCTGGTATGGTGCTAGTTCGAACAACTGTTCCAGGAATATTGTCATCTTTCATAATCATCCACCCATAGGCTGCCTTACCCATGTCCAAGTTCACACGTAAACTGCAAAGGAAATTTATACCATAATCAGTGTGAATATTAGGTAAAGTGAAAGTTATAACCATAAAAATAAAACTAGAAGCTCTTTTTAGGATAGCGGGGGAGGAGAGACGGGGGGGAGGGAGCGCAATACCTTAAAACTACACACAACAAAAATTTTGGAACAATGCTTTCGTTATGTGTTTGTACATATGACATTAGGAATTCAGGCTCCATCCCAGACTTTTAGAAGCTACTGCAATACAAACAAATGCAATACCATGCCTTCTACATGAGACAGACTGTAACATACTGTGGAGATTCTTGACATAATTACATTATTACACTTATACAGTTGAGAATATTATATACACTTTATCAACAAGACCAGATTGCTATCCAAGTCACAGTTTTTGTCTGGTTTAAAAAAAAAAGAAAGAAAAAACCAACCACACACAAAAAGCAAACCAAGACCTATATTTTCTTTATGATGTGAAAGTACAAATATTTTTGTCTGTTCAAGTCACCGTTTTTTAAAAAACTACTTTTTCTTTAGGAAAGTACAACTGTATTTGTCAACTTCTCTTTCCTACCACAACCAACCAACCATGTTGCTGTCCTTCCCAAAATGTAGTTACAGAGGCTCTCTATTGCAAAAAGAATAGCGCCCAAGCGGCAAAATGCACCCTCATGCAATAGCATGTGGGCTGGAGTTGCTACTGCCAGCAGCAATAAGGAATTTTTGGGTAGCTCTGTACTAGAAATTGTAATTTGCAGCAAGTTTTACTGATTATACATAGAAGTGCAAAATCGAAAGTATTTTTTTCCAGTTCACTCAGTGTCTGCATATTTATTTAATATTCCCATGTCTATGTCATACAAGAATTAATTGCCCTTGCACCTTGTATTCCTATGTTATAATAAAAAAAGTCTTCACTCATGCTGGTCAGAGATAACTTTAATCACATTGCTCTTCCCCAAAATTAAATGATCCAACTCAAAACTCTACGCCACCTCATTCTAAAACTTTAAAAAGCTACTTTCCTTTAGTTATTCACCACACTCCTGCTACCATGTCAGAGGAACAGTGACTAAGGAATAGGCATGTGTTCATTTCTGTTGACTCTGCTCTAACAGAAATACTGAAAAAACAGCTAGGACAGCAGCTATGTGAACATTTTGTAGCTAATTTGCCCAGGGCACAGGACTCATAGTCCCAAGTTTAGAAACAGGTCTACAGTAACATGACTCTTAAAACTGTTCAAAGGTATATATCAAGGTCAAAATACTGCTAATGCACTTCAGACCTTTTTTAACAATCCTGAAGTGCCGCTTTACAGCATAACCAAAACAGCAGCCACAAACAGTTTTCATCTGTCCTCTTGCAATCACAGTGACAGACTGATTGTGAGGGAACAGTGGAGGGAATAATGAGTCACAAACTGCAATATCCCATAAAGAAGAGATGCATTTAACTAGAATTGTGAGAACAACTGAAATTTCAACACACGCTGAAAAAATTCGGTTTATTCCACATCCCCTCCTTCCTGAATTTGTACAGCAGAAGACAACGCATGTTCCAGCACAAAAGAAACAAAGCTCTTTGATACAAGATTCTTGACCATTCAAGATGGTATTTTGTTCTTTTATTAGCTCTTATTTTCCCATCAAAATCATCAGTAGCAGGAAACGATTCTTCTACCTGGTGATACACCCCAATTAGTTTTGCAATATCATACCTAACTTCAGTGATCTTCAAACACACAAAAATATATATATATATATATATATATATATAAATTAGGACAGACAACAGAAGGACGACTCTACCAGATTCTTTTTATTGAAAATGCTACAGTATAACAAGGAAAAAAATACTGGAAGTCACTTGCCTCACACTGGTTAACTACAGTTTTACCCCGCCTTATTCAATCCAGAGCCAGTACTGAGCAACCAGTATTTGCATTATGTATGTCTGTTAACTTGCAGAGTTAGAGAGAATATAAGAACCAATGTAACGCACTTCACACCGAGATATGTATTAGTCAACAGAAGGAACAGCAAAAGATTTACTCCTCTTAGGGGTGAGAACCTGCTAGTTAGCCAGTCAAGTACAAAGGATGCTGTCTAGCTTGAGAACAGAAACACAAGCACACTTAACTTCATTTAAGAACAGCTAGACATTTGCTCTAGCCAGGAGTAAGTGGAGGATGAAAGCCACTCATCGCCCCACTTCAAAAAGGCATTTGGGCTATAAATATTTTTTTTCTGCCTAGGCTACCGAGACAGGAATTCTGCAATGAAAGCTCTATTTAAGAGCTGCAATCTCAGGTACATGGAACACACAGAGAGAAATCCACATGGCTGCTCTAGCAATGGAGACCTACAAAGTCATCGAGATAGGAAAACCTGTACTTCAGTAAGATTAAATCAGAAAAGTCTCTCAAAGCTGAAGTGCAGTTCATATCTTCACTTGCATTTTTTATAAGCGTGTGTGTTACCTGGTTTTGATGTTCTAAACACTTTCTATATGCATTTCATTATAATCCCACTTAAATATAATTTAAAGATAAGGAAAAAAGACAACTTCTCTTGCTGAGTAGTGAGGAGAAATCTGTATTTTAAAGCATCGAGGCATTTTAGGAATTACCCTAGCTTCCCAGCATGCACTAAGTGGAACAGAATGTATCCCCTTTATGCTGATGGACCTAATAGAAAGCTGGCACCACTGGCCTCCAGAGAAATGACGTCTCCCCAATGACTACTGCAGTCCAAGACAGCTTTCTGGCACACAGAGAGATACTGGGTACATGCTTGAGTTGTTAGATGAATAAAGAATTAAACAGGAATAAGATAAACAGAAAATGAAGGCTCCAGATCCATTTTTAGTATTAATTCTAAAACTCGTACACTGTACTAGTCCTGCTCTGACTTCTTCACTTGATGCTTGTTGTTTTAGAGGAAATTTTTGTCTTTGAAATCATTGTAGCTATCACCTAGCACATTATGGACAACTGCCATAACACTAAAAATGATGGAGGCCTATTAATTCTGAGTTTGCTTTCGAAACTAGAAATGTCTCCAACAGAGCTTCACAGGAACAAATAGAAATACTTGACTGAAAAGTCCAAGAATTTTTGCACAATAAAACAAGGAGATACTAAGCTTACTCAACATCAAGCTACTTTCAGTGCCTAACCATATTAGCTATCATTTCTCATAAATCCTTTATGGACTTTAAGAAACCTCATTATATAACCAAAACCATTTAAAATTCACCAGTTTTTAAATCCTTCTCAATTTAATCCAATTTAAAAGACTCCATACATATCAATTAGTAATGAAAATGCACAGAACAGCATCATATGTAGCATTAGCACACTGTTGCATCAGTAACACTAATTTTTAGCACACCAATTAACAGGCAATCTTTAGACACAGTATGTTCATATAGGCATTTGAAGGCTGTTGCAGAGAACGGGCATATTTAGTGAACATAATAGTCTCTCAACCCCAGCACTAGTTACCCTAGAGCAGGCAAACCTAAGGCAACATTTATCCAACTTGGGGATTTATTCTACTAAGAGCCAGGGTGGCATTTCTCTGTAATTCAGCTTCAGAATAAATCAATAACACAACATTTCAGAATCCACACTGCTTTTTACTACAAGTTAAAACCAGATACTTTTGCTTTTATTCCCTCAAAAACTTCAGTACTGTTTTAGGTGAAACAAATTCATGTTTACAGGACTTTTAAAATTCATTTTTTCCCAAATGGTAACGACATTAGGCCTGCTTGTAAAGATTTCTGATTTTGTTTTTTAGTCAAAATGGACAACTTGGCCAACAAGCAAGGGCCTTCACTGAGAATGTTTCGCACAATACATTTAGAAACTCCAGAAACATTCTGCCTTTCATGGCCCGGTGAAAAGCAATCAAGACCTAATGTAGTTAGCAAAGGCAATTTTGTGAAAAAAGTGATACCGTGCCTAATAAAATTCAGGTATTAATTTGAATCAAAATCGTACGATAGTTTTATTTGAGCTTTGGTGGGCAGGAGGAACTTCCTGAGCAGTTCTGTATATAAGCAGAAGTTTCATAGCAAAAAACAAAGTCCTGCCAAAACTCCAGATACAGTATGAGTACCTGTAGTGGTATCCAATTTTTAAAATAAATGAAGTAATTGAGATGTAGTCTTCTTATTTTCAGGACTCCTAAGTGAAATACTGAAGATCATATTTGGGTCACGTTAGTACTCAAAACTGTACCCACTCCCCTATGGCTATACCCCCTAACCTTCCCATATCCCCACCTGCTTGAAACAGCCATAAACTATACACAGATATGCACATCATTTACAATCTAGAAAATGATATGGAATAATTTTAAAGTTATTGGTCAAGAAACAACCAAAAGTATTTTAACTTCAACATGCCTGGAAAGTTAAATCTTCACAGAAAGTGATTTTTGGAGCCTGACAACTTCTATTAACTGGCGCTAAACAAATACAAATAGAACAAAATAGAAGTTACTTCTTTTAAACACAATATTCTACCAAGATCTAAATAAATAAAAATCAACCCATAGCTCATCCCTTTAATTTCCCCTAATTCCTCTTCTCTCATATTTCATTTGTAGAGGAAATTTGAATATAATATTCCTTTTGTGTTTAGCCCACTATATATGTTTTTATTTAGTTTTCTCTGCTGTCTGATATTCCCAAAAAGAGCCTCAGATCTGTGTTCTTGTTTGCTTCATAATTGGTCTCACTAGTTCTCTTGGACTAATTTTTCTAAATTTTGTCTATTATGTAAGCATACAAAAGGCAATGAAAGAAGGTACACGCGGCACCTTACATAAAACCCAGGCAATAAATGTAACTTTAAAAGAGAACTCAATACCACACATTTATGCTTCAATATGTGTGGCAAAAAAATGTTTATCAACCCTGTATTGCTATAGCGACTGTGGCACATGTAGTTTTTCAAGGGCCACATGCAATCTAGGTACAGATAATTAGATGTTGTAACATAGGTAGAACTTAAAACCTCAGGAGGAAATCTGTGGAATAATTAATGAGAAAATTAATCTATGAATTTCTTACAGTCTGAAAACACAGTAGAGTGCAAAATACAAATAGAATGCATGTCAAACAAGCCCCTTGGCACAAGAGATGTAGCATACGCAGCTCAGAATAACAATAATTAATTCCTATTAAAAATGTTTCTTTGTCATTTTCACGTTTATCAGGTCAGATGCCTTCTTTCAATAAGCCTCTTACTGAGTTTTTTATTATGTTGTTATGTTTTATTATGTGCCATACAATGGCAACAATATTGACATTAGATGTCTAATACAAATAATTTTTAGAACATGAATATTTTTAGTGTATTCCAGACAAATTTGGCATTACTTACTGTAATACAATTAGATTTAAAACAGAAAAACAACTAGGAGCAAATAGGCAATGTTGCAAGGTTAGAAAGGAAAAAGATCTACTGCAATAGATGCATTAAAAAATAACTTTTTTTAAAAAACTGATTGTGCTTTCTCTATGTAGTATGAATATCAGACATTGTAAGAAAAGCACAAAGCTAGCTCAGACAGTAGTACAGCACCATACTGGGCAGGTAAGAGTTACTCTTAGCATGAGACACACACACACACACACCATAGCTCCTGTTGCATGAAGAAGTAAAAATTAGTTTGTGAAATATCAAGAAGCTTCATATAATATTTTTCAGTCTTTATATAGATTGCATTACATATCATGGTATGGTATAGAAGCATAATACACATTTATAAGGATTGCTTAATGAGTACTACTGCTTTATGAATAGCTCTTTAGCACTTCCAGACTGAAAGCTTTGCATCATATATCTAATATATATATTCTGCCTGTCTATGTGAGACTACATACACTGACTCTCTCGCATCTATATGCTATACAGCTCCAACATGGACAGCACAAGTTACAATATGATTGAAAGCAGCATAGCTGCATGCTGCTGTTAGATAGATACTACGGTCCTGCATAGTTGTGAGTTCCCTGGATCTCGGCAATACACAGAAGCACACTGAATAAAACCTCCTTTTTCGTGTTTGTATCATCCAGGATTTGATTGGATATTAATGAATTTCAGATACAAGACTTCCTAGCAGTGTTTTCCTCACTGCCCACTGAAAACAGACTGATGTAACTTGAAGGATTTTCTTTAAATGCTCCTCTTAAAGATCCAGAAAAAAGCAGCCGGGGGCCAGGTAGTGCCCCAAAACTTTACTACTAAGTACAAGGCAGCTCCTTCCAGATGTTTGGGACAGCTTATTTTGGCAGCATGGCTCAGTGCCCAGGAGCCTTTGGGTGTCTGAAGGAAAGGACAAAAGACATTTCAGCTTCTGTGTACACCAAAACTAAAGGATCCTCCTAAAAACATGGCTGATTAAGCCCCTGTGAATCCAGCAGTTTAAAAACTGCTACTAAATATAGAGCCTGGACAATACACATTTTTACCACATCCCTAGTCAATACCTTATTTTATGGCAAATCCTCTACATTTCTTAACAGCTAAGCGGAAGCACGTACAGCTACAGGATTCACGTGCCTGTATACACGAGGCAGTAATTTCACCAAACACTACTTGGCTAAGCCTAAATTATCTTGAAAAACTTCCCTGGCTACATTTTTTTGGGGAAAAACAAAAACCAACCAACCAACCAAACGGACTCAAGTCAAAGTGCAACTCACTTTGTCTTTCAAGGTGTTGAAGACTGGACAATTAATAAACAAAGTCCCATCATTTGGTAGCGGAAGGGATCCAGTTTGGTGGTACAGTACCATCACTAAGGCTAGCCTTTTCTTTGGCCTTGGCTTTCATTTCTGAACTGATTACTATGGCAGCTCAAGTCAGCTGATGAAGAGATGCTACAACTAAATGCCAGTGGAAAGGACAGAATTGCTTTGTGACAAGGCTCTCTAACAGCCTAATCGTCTTTCCTGCATCCATATACACACCGGGATTTTCAGCTCAGTAGTTGAGAGCAGGTATCTCGCATCCCACATTGATTGAAGTCTCATCTATTCTCTTGTACTTAAAAATACAAATACTGGTAACTGTCTCTGACAGCTCTTTCAAAAAAATTAAAACTAAAACAACTGATAAAGTTAGTAGCTGCAAAAATTGAAAGAAAAATTCCTCAAGACCTATATAATTTGTATCAGAATTTTAAATGTGTACAGTAAATGTCTTCAGTTCCACACAAAAGCGAAATTAAACTCTCCTGGTAAAAATGTAAGCCTGATTTTAAAAAGATATAAAATTTAAAAGAATGTATCTGTAACCACAGTGACAGAGAAACTGGGTAACCAGGTAAAAGCATAACAATGACAAAGCTTTGCCTCATCTTCCCCCACTGGAGGTGCTGACTTTTCATTAGCATGACTGTTTTTGCCCTCTGCCCTTTGTCATTCAGAAAATAGACAATCCAAAAAAATACACATTGTTCAACAAAATTACCTTACTATTAAAAAAAAAAACCAACACCAAACAAAACGTAACAGGCCTAAGAACTTCCACGCTGGTATCACAATGAGCAGCAGCATGGACATATCTGAGGACACATGTTCCCCGCCAGGCCACTATGTTAGAACTGCACTAGGTGACATAGTCAGACACCATCTTGTAAACTAATGGAGAACGTATTTCAATCAATGATTTTACTTAAAACAAGTAATGAAATGGTCCCAGTGACACTGGGGAACCTATGGATAGGCATTACTACATCTCAAAACTGGCTAGAGCCAACTAGAAAAAAGCCTAAGAATACCAAGGAACATGGAAAAACTCAAGAGAATGGGTAAGCATAATCCTAGAGAAATTTATTTAGTTTTCGACAGTCTGTCAAGGACTTGCTTTCTAACCCCCTTTCCCAATAAATTTTGAGAAATTCAAACAGATTAATTTCGTAGGGAGGCAGATTGCCTATGGAGGCTCCCTGGGCTATTTTTCCTCCATAGGGAAAAAAGAAACATCAATTACAGAAGAGTAATTTTTAAAGGGCCAAATGTTTCTGTGGATGTGGGGCTGTTCAAAACATTCTGTGCATAATGGTTCTAACTTACAACCAATTAAGAGCTGGGCTAAACTTTCAATGATTGTTTACTACTATTTTTTCTCCATTTTGCTTGATTCCTTGTACACTACAGAATGTGTACGATGTTGTGGGTTGGGGTTTTTTTTGGGGGGAGGGTTTTTTTTTGTTTGGTTGGTTTGTTGGTTGGGTTTTTTTAACAGCTGCTTTATGTTTATACTTCTGAGGTCTTACATGCCCCACAGTAACACCCTTCACACAGTGAAGCAACATTAATCTAGAGGAGTATTTAGGATGCAGCTGAATCACAAGGAACTAGCTGCTCCCCAGAGAAAAAAAAAGTTCCTCTTCCTATTAATTATAGGAGAGGCCACACAGAGATCAGTTAACTCTGCTAACATTTAGTTACCTCCTCCTGATGATCGTCACCAAACATGTCTGGCCATGGAAAATTATTTTTATTGCATACCTGGAATTTCCCTTGCCCTGCAAACCAAAAGCCAAACACAACTGCAAAAAAGCTCCATATTTAGAAACTTCCTGAATTCTCTAAAACCATCAATCAACACATTTCATGCATGCATGACTTCAGATATGCTTTGCCTCTACCAGTCAATCCTAATCTCCCACTTTCATTTCCTTTACCTGTGGAAAGTTCATTATTTCCCTCATATAGCTATTCTAAAAATAATGAGAGGACAGAAAACCTGGTGCTTCAGTGTCACTAGTCTTGTCATTCTGATCTCCAAGAGTTTATACTCCAAATACAGCCTAAAGAACAAGTCATTTCCATGCTTAACATCCAGAAGAGAGGAAGGGAAGTGTAGTTATATTTGAACACCGCCATGACTGGAGTTGTTTACTTTGCTGACAGTGTGGGAAGCGACCCTGTATATGAATGATCTGAGTTGAAGAAAAGTTGGTATAGAAATAGATAAACCTCTAGAGAGAAAAGCATCCTCTGAAAGATTCCTGTCTGATCTTCCATAGAGTAACTATATGGTCCATCTCAGAACTAAACCAATCACATTCTTTAATACTTCCGCTTTGTATATTATCTCCCACAAGTGACTGAAAAATGGGATTAGGTATATCCTAGAAATTATTTTGGAAAAGAACTATTCCACAAGACCACTAAGCAATTCTTAAGTTGAAAATGAGCTGCTCAATCAAGATGGTTTTCAGTGGCATATGTTGAACTGTCAATATAGTCAAATTTACTCACATCACCTATATGCTCTTAATCCTCTTGCATCCAGTAACAAAGATATATCTGCCTTTTAACCATTTTAATAAGTTTTGGCTTAGTATGTTTATTATGGAAGAACACAGTGACTGACAAGTGATCCTTTACACTCTTAGCTCATTTTTCCCTTCCCCTACGTGTCTTTGATGATTAAGTGCATCTTTCAGCAATACGTAGACCTGACTTATCACTTGAATGCAGCACTTTTTGCCTCTTCACATGGGTAAGTTGCTTAATACTCAATAACTGTGTGTGTATGGGGGGAATGATAACACAACGAACAGCAGCATCATACAACCAGTAAGGGAGTTATGACAATGACAGTGTTTAGAAAGATATCACAAAATTGAAACATGAATGTGTTAATAAAAAACAAGAGCCAGTTAAAGGAAGTGGAAACTGTTCTAAGATGATGAGTTTCTACAATGAGATCTCCTCAACTCCCCAGCAGATTTGCTGGAACCTTCTCCTTCAACTTCCCAACAGAATCAGTTGCTCTTGCAAAACAAAAGTAGTATAAAAATACAAGTCCTTTAAGTTATAAAACCTTAAGACAGATACTTCCTAAGTATCAAATTGGTCAAATATGATACAGTTCCCTTCACACAGACATGTACTTAAAAAATGTGAACACAGTAATGCGTAAGTCATATAAGCTTAGATTAAAATACCTAATGAAATCCTCTTGGTTTTGTTTTGGTTTGGTTTTTTTTTTTTCTTATACTACATGGATTTAAATATTGTGTGCAAACCTGAGGGGATAGGTCTTAAACCTATCTACGGTTTAGTTGCTGCTAACTCTGTGGCTAGCCACTGGGCTTAGCGAATGATGTATCTCAAACTGAGGAGTTCCAGAGAGCACCTAAAATTAACAATCACCTTAATCTAAACACTGGGTATTTTAACAGGAGTATTTCCATTTTGCAAAGGCAATACCCTTTCAAGGAAAAAAATTCATTTCAGAGTCAGTGTTCTCACTTCTGTGTCCACAGAAGACTTGATTACACACATGGATATTATTTCCTGTTCCAGTTTATCTGCAATTTCAATATACAGTACTCATGCTTAATGAATTAATTAATTCAGGGCAAGTCTCTACTTGGTTACACGTGTTAAAAGTACTCTCATTGTAAAAGTGCACCTACATTATTCAGCCATTCAATTTAAATTAATCATTGTTGTAGGAAAAAAAAAAAAATCTGTATTTTAACCAGAGACATGGAACATTTTCAGTATTTAAGGTATTAAAAATAAAATTCCAAAATATACCTAACAGTTCATTCAAATACGTTTCCTAAAACCATGTTCTCAAATATACCAAGGTTGTATCCTTATTAATACATTTATGCTAGTAAAGGATTAGATATCCTGATTACGCCAGCAAGATGAACATTATACAAAAAAAATACAACAGTATTGTTTTCTGTACAGTGATCCTTCAAGAATCAGCAGATTTGTTGGCACCTTCTCCTTCAGCTTCCTGATAAGATCAATTTCCTTCACAATGAGAAGCAAGTATAAATTTCAAGAAAGCCACATTCAGTGAAATTAGACATCTGTGTTTTTCTTTCATTCTTATACATACCTGATCGGGATGATATAGGAAAACAGGAGGAGGAACCGGAAAAGGTTGCGATACCAGGGGCCTACAAATCCTTGCAAGGTTACCATAACAACTGATAGTGCAACTAAAGCCAAAAACAGGGCTTTGGTCAGTTGATTCAACTCCAGGTCCAGCAAGCCAACCTAGAGGAAGAAGTATAAATCAAGTTGGTCGTGACTTTTAAATTGACACTTTTGTGGTGCAAACAATTAGCTATTATTGGCTTTTTTATTCCTACCTATTAAAAATCCATGCATTTGTAACCATTAACTGCATTTTGATAACTGAATTGATTATTGTTCCTATGCTTGCATGCAATAGATGTTCCCTGGTTACAGGACAATAACAATTCCCAGAACCAGTGTGAACTGTCCCAGCCAGCTCTTTTGAATGCCTTTGCATCTGACACATCCCTCCCCCATTCCCTCAATCCAGGATTGGAACACAAGAGGGCAAGGGGAAAAGACAATTATATATGAACAAATGAACAGGAACAATATTCTTCTGTCATGCACGCAGCAAAAATACTGGCACTGTATATTATATTTGTAGGGTAGCTACTGCTCATTTACTGCTAGAAGACCAGAAACCTGTTAGATTCAAGAATCAATGGACAAATGTGACAGAGCTACCTTCTCATTCATAGAACTAGTGTACTGTAACCTGTAACTATACTCCCATAGCAGTCTGTAAATGTGAATTAATTTCATAGAAATAATTTTTTTAATTGTATGAAGATTTCAGTTATTCAATGTAATAATAAACAATTGGGTGCAATATCCATTTTCAAACCAAAATAGTAAGACAGAACTTCAACTTTTCACGAGTAAAAAGTTATTTGATTTAGAAACACTTTAGCAAAAACATTAAGAGAGGCTATCTTTCATCTGCTGTTTCTCATGAAAAAATATTTTTAAGCTATGTAACTAAGACTCTCACCATTTCAATAATGTATGCTGTAAGCTAAGTATTTATAATCCACTTTTTGGGATGCTCTTGTAGTCAGTAAAATATGTGGGAAAATTATGTCAGGAAGTGTTTCCTAGGCCACATCACAGATGCCCCTTTTATCTCCAAGTCTTGCCAGTAAGACCAGTAAAACATAACACTTCTTTAGATAACAGACAGTCTGCAAAAGAACCACTTTAGTTCTTAAAAATTCCAGCAATCTTGCTTATACATGGGCCGTCCCTTCCCTAGAGAACCAGGCAGCTGAAGACCACAGCAGCTGATTTATCAGCTGCATTTAAAAAGCAACACAACGAGGACAAATATCTTGCAATTTCCGCTGCTTCAACTACTACATAGTTTATGCTTGAATTATTGAGAAAAATAGGTTTTTTGGATTAAAATGAAGAAAAATTAAGCCAGGGAAGTAGAGCATGTTTCAAAGCCCAGATCTTTTTGCGTTGACAAAGGCAGCCTAAGTTTCAGGCCTCGCTGAGGATCAGATGAAGTCATTATTCATTCAGTCAGGGAAAAAAGACTCAATTACCTCAACCTAAAGATGCTATCAATGAATGCAAAGTGCATATTTTACTCTATTCATCCAAATCCCATTAAAAAGTGAAAGGAATGACTTAATCTGGCCTTCTAGAGTTGGTCTTTTTTTTGTAATAAAATAAAGAATCACTGTCTTGCAATATGCATAACCACTACCTCACACTTTTTTTCCTGCATCATGGTAGTGAAAGCCTATCTCTCCCTTCAGCTCTCCCCTCTGCCCCCCGTAAAAACCCCACTCCAGAATAGAAATGAATAAAGAGCTTCTTGGGAAAGAATGCCACTTTTTGGACAGAAACATTAAATTTAGTCCACTGCACACTGATACATAGCTAATTCAAAGCATTAATACCTTTCTAATTGATGAAGACAGATGCAAATTTAAGTTTGGAAACCAATAAAAATGTGTTTGAAGATATATTAAGAGAATTAAAAATTGATGATGAAAAATTTTCACACAATACATCTCTTGCTCAAGAACATTTGGTTTGTTACTAATAATGCCATCCTTTTTAATATAGACCATACTATTGGCCATAGTCAATTTTAATATTTTCATTTACTATAGCAAGTGAAGGCAATTGCAAAACCCTACTTAAGAAGGAACACAAAGTAAGTTTTAATAGAAATGCATTCTCCATTTCTCAAAAATTAGTTACTATAATGTACTGAAATATACTTAATTAGTTTAATTTTGTGCCTTTCCACTTAAACAACTTCTCCACTCAAACTAATGAAACACTGTTGAATTATCCAGATACATTTCATGCAGAAATTCACTAACATTCTCTAAAATTCATCTGAATATTCAAAAAGTGGGTAAAATTAATTTTAACTACATTGTGATTTTATCAAAGCATTTGTAAAATAAACCATCTTAAGAAAGCGATTTATTTCCTTTTGAAAATAATAACAACCAGAATAATTATGACAATATAAGAAATAGATGAGTTCAGAATTGGAGTAATTTTCCACATTTATTGAAATTTCCCATATTAGAAAAGCAAATTTTCTTCTACTTGTCATAATATTTGTTCTATTGGAAAAAACTGTGTTAACAAAATTAAACACATCACTGGAAATTTTAATCTCCAAGGGAAAATTTGTACATAATGTCTAATACAACCACAATAATTTTGCAAAGGGGCTGCTCTACGATAATGAACACAATAATTGCCTGTATAATCTAAAATGCTACTAATGGCAACAACTGCAAATCCATTTAGCTCCTCTTTAATTTATGCACGAAGTTTTAAATAGCTAATGGCTCTCAGTAAAATAATGGCTTATACCATCAATAAAAAGTATGGCACTGTCTACTTGCACCAAAAAAAAGCCTACAATACTTTAAAATACTTTATTTTTGAATGAGGGAATGATTAAAGGTCTAAACTTCACATTTTGGACCACAAAGTATAAGTCATTATCTTATAAGAAAAATCCTAATTTAATTAGCAAAAGTTGAAAGCAACAAAAAACCTTTCCGACTACTGAAGTAGAACATGAACAGCAATATTTCTATTGCTGCCCTAGATGCTTAACTTTTAGGAAAGGTTATCCTCTGAAGCTATTATTGTAGTAATAGAACAATTATTCTGACATTATAAAAAGTATGTTACTTGGAAAATGAGAAATTTTTTTTATGCTAGAATACTGAAAAGCAAAATTTGATTATTAAATGTTGCACTATGGTACAGATTTCTCAAAATAGTAGTCTAGTGCAGTGATTTTTTTATTCAATTACAGTTTAAAGTGCATTAGAAATAATTGCTCATAAATAGCCTTTTTTAAGCGCCCTACTTTAATACCGTTGAAGTATTAAGGCACTATCTTAGGAGAGACTTCCCCCCGCAACCAAATTCCTCCACTAAGGTAATTATATTTCAGTAATCAGTCTGGTTCTGCACTGACAAACACCATATTGACTACAATGAAATTTCATGGTATGTATGTTTGAGATAGACTTTGGCTTTAATTTACACCACAAACATGAAAATTTTCTTTCCTATTCTTAATATACGCTCTGAACTTAATTTTATTAAACCTTGAATACTAGTCAATTATTCATGTTTTCATTAATTCCAGTTTAAACTTAGATGTAACAGCTATGCAAAGAGTAAGGTAAGTATTTAAAATTACTAAAATTCAAATAATATATTTTTCTTCTTTGGGCTGACAAAAACAAGCTTTGCCTAAGAAAAATGATTCATGGCATTTCATCATTTATAACAAAATAGTTTTTATATAGACTATGTACAGTTATATATACAGTATATATGTACAGTTAGCTGCATATATCTGAACCCCTATGGCTTTCCTCAATAATCTGTTAAACCTTTCCTACAGTCCTTAGGAATAATAGATTATTAATCTGTGTTTAAAGGCCAAATAGACACATCATTATCTGTTTACCTTAATCTTTGACACTAAAAACATGTACAGCAACTTTGGAATCTGTAAATGTTTCTTCTTTAAGTCTCCTAATTCTAAAGTTATTCCTATGATTCAAATTCTTGACTGCTCAGCAATTCAGGTAACCACATTAAGCTAATATAACTATGAATCAAAACAAGTAAAGCAAGTGAATTAAAGTTTAGGAAGCATCTTTCCTTAATTCACTGCACTCAAGTAATGGTCTGACAAATATGTTTCTCTACAAGCCTGTCTCAATTAACATAAAAAACACCAAATCCCGCATACAGTATGTTACACTTTTTAATCAATATCTTAACTCACTCTTTTAAGCAGTAGATTCAAAGGTAGCAAAAGCAAATATAAAGTGACCGTTTAGTGAAAAAAGTCACCTATCCCTGCTTTTTCTCAGATCCATTTTCAAACATCCCAATCCCCTGTTTAGCTGGGGATTGGGACATCCCCTTGTTTAGCTGCAAAAGCAACGACAAACCTTGAAAACATTTTCTGAAGCACTAAAAACCTATTACGAGTTTTATTCATTTTAGAATTAGAGCAATAATAGTGGTGGAGTGTGTGGGGGGGTTCTACCTGACTTAGTAAAACTGAAATAAACCTTAGTCCATTCCAGTGGAGTTATATAAAAGTAATAACCAGAAAATAGTCCATTTGACTCCAGTAACACTTTCTGTATTTCCTTTTGCAAATAAAGTATGCATCATTCATGCTACCCAATGCATCATTTAATGCAACCCAACATCACTTTGACCAAACTGAAATATTTGGCACTATGTTAATATTGCAGGTTTATGGAACTGAATTACATCTATTCTACACTGATTTCAAGAAACATTTTTAGATATTTAGCACTGATTGTATCCCCAAACAAATGACTTGTCTTCATTCTTACAAAAAACAGCCCATATCCAACAGATAGGCATTTAAAACAGCAGAAATATTTTAAAACTCAAGAAATACATGGTTATTATCCAAAGGAAGAAGAGTAAGCTGCAAGTAGATAATGGTTTTTTTTTTTTTAATGTTTTGATGCGTATTCAAAAACAGAGCGCTGTTTTTGAATGCACTTAAATGCGCTTAAAAGCAAAGTAAGTTTATTACATTTTAAAATTACCCTTCTGACTTGCCTGTTTTTACTTTAACAGGCTGTTCATAACTGCATAATATCTATGTTTGAAATAAACTAATCACTTTAGAAACAAAATTCCCTTTTGTAACTAGTAATATCTATGCTAAAAGAAAACTAAGACTTAAACATTTCTTTCTCTCTCTGCCTCCTTTATTCATCCATTTTATCGTGTTGCCTTTTCCAGACTCAACATCATCTGAGTTTGGATACTCAAAGTGAAACCTGAAAGTCCTCTCCAGGTTTTTAGAGGTGCTTAGCCCTCTCTAGTTCAGTCTACTACAATAAAAGCTGTAAGTGGGCTATATCCACAACTGTACTTAAATAGTGGACTCAGTTGCTTGAAGACACTCATTTTGACAAATACTGACCACAGATTTCATAACCTTCTTAAGTGTGTCTTCTTTTTCAAATGTGTCCTGATTTATCCTTATGCCAACAATTTACTGTATCTGTAGTACATATGTAGTACATAAAACATTATGTTTCAAAAGATCAAAATTAGAGAAATTGAAGGTGACCTATTCTTAATATCCAGTTGACTATAAATCTGGTTTTAACACTTTTGCAGTTTGCTCAACCACCCCAATGTGTCTAAATATTCTTCAATCTGATGTCTCCTTAGAAGCAGTCTTTACATGTAACAATGAAGCCAAATAATTGATATTTGCCTCTACCTTATTTCAGTATTTTGTTCTAATTTGACTGAAGGCTAAAAAGGAGACTTGCAGCAGTTAAAGAAATGCCATGTATAGTTTGGTCAGCAGAGGGTGCTCAAGATTGGCGCTAGCTACTGTTTCCAAAAGCTCTCTCTCGGTAATGCATTACCAAGCACAGCACTGTACCTTCACAGGGCGACCTGTATTTCTGTATGATCTTCCTTAGCCGACAGCATTTAACCCGTTTAGTTTGAAATGTTCAAAGTTAATTATTCGAAGGACTTTAACAATTCAGATTGTGTACTGAAACTATTATATTTCCTTCTTAGCAAAAAGTTACACTTCATATACCTTTTACACAGTCACAGACTTGCACCTTAAGGTGCCAGTAGTCAGATGCTGTGCGACCATATGTTCTCCAACTTCGCTATGTATTTGTCACACACAAGAATGATAAAAACGTGCACAGAGCATATTAAGAAACTAAAAAGGTTAATGGCTTCTTAAACTCTGGCATCCATATGGAGATTGTGCTGTATTAGTAACATACCCTCTTCCTATTAGAAGATGTCAATTGAAAACGCTTTCTCAAGACCACCTATCAATTTAGAATAATTACTTCAATAATCTAAGCTAACTAGTCATATCAGAGACTTCAGCAACCAAAAGCATTCACACAGTAAAACCCTTAGGACATCAATTTTTTCAATTTAAAACAGTGTAGGTACACAAGATTTCATACAGAAGACATTCAGAATATCTAAGCACTCACAATCCCCCTTATATCTGATCAAAATTGGTAAGACATGGAATTCTGGGGTGAAAAAGATCAGGATTTAAAGATGTTTGGTTTTACACTGGAACACCATCTACAAATTTATATTTAATCTGTAAAAGTTACAGATCAAATGCTTGTTGCATCTTCTTTAAGCTTGATCATCACCAGCTTCAACTTAAGACTTTTCTAGCATACTGTCACGTAATCAGTTCTTGTAATGGTCAGAATACAGACTGAGCAGCTTTACACATTACACACTATTATTAAGGCACACTCAATGGAGATGGCATTTTCTCAAAACTCAGTAGATTAAAAAAGCATGGCTCACTCTCTCACAGCTGAAAATAACTAGCTTTGCCAAAAGTTGCAAAACCAGCATGGCAAGAACTGGTCCCAAAGTTTTTATCGTGTAGAATTTGCAATTATATAAATAAATAAATATAAAAAAATTGTGATACATGTAAAAAAAGTAAATTAAATAGCTCAGTAAGAGGTACTACTTCCTTCAAGAAAAACAATTATAAAAGGGACCTAACAAATTGATAACAACCGCTAGCTCTCTCATTTGTGTAAATTTTGGGAATTCTAATATATCTACCCTTCAGACCATGCAGCTGACTGGTCCAAGTAACTTTTTCATACAGAAAGCTGCACACATTTATTTTTGTCACTGTAGAGACTGAATTTGTGTTTTTTATATATATGTTACACTGTATGTTTAGTAAGATTTCATAAATGGTATAAGAACCTTATAGCTTTTTCAAAGCTGTCTTTGAAATTAAGCAAACACTTGAAAATATGTATCTAA